>NC_079191.1:90326022-90601022 GCF_029499605.1 Hyla sarda | reverse complement strand
CCTCATCCCCTATTCACTCCTGACCATTTAACTCCCCACTTCCCAAGCAGCCCTCTCTCTGTCACCCATCAGCTATCCTCACGTTACTGCCAGTCACTTCTGAGCACTGCCTGGCTCCCTGTCCTCATCACATTGTAACAGATATATGTAGCATATGTCATTGCTCCTATTACAGCATTGCCAACCCAAACACTGGCTGCAGTGACTCAAGCAGAAAGGTCAACAAATCAACTGAGGCTAATGAGAAGCCCCTGCACATGGTAGAACATGAAATGCTGGGCATAACCAGGGACAATGAAACCCAGTCCGGGAGACACTACATTATCCAGTTCTTGCCGGGGCGTAGGTCTGAAAGCTTTCTTGGCTGACCATTACAATAGTCCAAGACAATTATGAAGAAACAGCCGGCACACAATCTGGATTCTCAACCATTAACATTCCTTCACATCTCCATTATTTTTTTTATTTTTTTTATAAAACATCACAAAGTCATACATACAAACAAAGTCATACATCCAAAGTCATACATACAAACAAAGTCATATATCCAAAGTCATACATGCAAAAAAACATATATGCAAACAAAGTCATACATACAAAGTTATACATCCAAAGTCATACATAGAAATTAAGTCATACATACAAACAAAGTCATACATCCAAAGTCATACATGCAAAAAACATACATACAAACAAAGTTATACATCCAAAGTCATACATACAAACAAAGTCATACATACAAAGTCATACATACAAAGTAATACATACAAACAAAGTCATACATCCAAAGTCATACATGCAAACAAAGTCATACATCCAAAGTCATACATGCAAACAAAGTCATACATACGAACAAACTCATACATCCAAAGTCATACATACAAACAAAGTCATACATGCAAACAAAGTCATGCATACGAACAAAGTCATACATTCAAAGTCATACATGCAAACAAAGTCATACATACAAAGTCATACATACAAAGTCATACATACAAAGTCATACATACAAAGTAATACATACAAACAAAGTCGTACATCCAAAGTCATACATGCAAACAAAGTACTACATACGAACAAAGTCATACATACAAACAAAGTCATACATCCAAAGTCATACCTGCAAACAAAGTCATACATACAAAGTCATACATACAAAGTAATACATACAAACAAAGTCGTACATCCAAAGTCATACATGCAAACAAAGTACTACATACGAACAAAGTCATACATACAAACAAAGTCATGCAAACAAAGTCATACATGCAAACAAAGTCATGCATACAAACAAAGTCATACATCCAAACAAAGTCATGCATACAAAGTCATACATAGAAATTAAGTCATACATACAAACAAAGTCATACATCCAAAGTCATACATGCAAAAAAACATACATACAAACAAAGTTATACATCCAAAGTCATACATACAAACAAAGTCATACATCCAAAGTCATACATGCAAACAAAGTCATACATCCAAAGTCATACATGCAAACAAAGTCATACATACGAACAAACTCATACATCCAAAGTCATACATACAAAGTCATACAAACAAAGTCATACATGCAAACAAAGTCATGCATACGAACAAAGTCATACATCCAAACAAAGTCATACATCCAAAGTCATACATGCAAACAAAGTAATACATACAAAGTCGTACATCCAAAGTCATACATGCAAACAAAGTACTACATACGAACAAAGTCATACATACAAACAAAGTCATACATCCAAAGTCATACATGCAAACAAAGTCATACATACAAAGTCATACATACAAAGTAATACATACAAAGTCGTACATCCAAAGTCATACATGCAAACAAAGTACTACATACGAACAAAGTCATACATACAAACAAAGTCATACATCCAAAGTCATACATGCAAACAAAGTCATACATACAAAGTCATACATACAAAGTAATACATACAAAGTCGTACATCCAAAGTCATACATGCAAACAAAGTACTACATACGAACAAAGTCATACATACAAACAAAGTCATACATCCAAAGTCATACATGCAAACAAAGTCATACATACAAAGTCATACATACAAAGTAATACATACAAAGTCGTACATCCAAAGTCATACATGCAAACAAAGTACTACATACGAACAAAGTCATACATACAAACAAAGTCATATATCCAAAGTCATACATGCAAACAAAGTCATACATACGAACAAAGTCATACATCCAAAGTCATACACACAAAGTCATACAAACAAAGTCATACATGCAAACAAACATATATGCAAACAAAGTCATACATACAAAGTCATACATCCAAAGTCATACATACAAACAAAGTCATACATCCAAAGTCATACATACGAACAAAGTCATACATCCAAAGTCATACATACAAACAAAGTCATACATCCAAAGTCATACATACAAACAAAGTCATAGAAACAAAGTCATACATGCAAACAAACATATATGCAAACAAAGTCATACATGCAAAAAAACATATATGCAAACAAAGTCATACTTGCAAAGTCATACATGCAAACAACACTAAACAAGATGTATGGCACTATTGTTATACCGCAGATAAGTCAACTAGGCAGGGGCCGAGGTCCTAAGTATGCGGGTCCGGCGGTGCTGGGGACCAGCAAACTCCAAGTCACAATAAAGTTTCTAATGTAAAAACAAGGTTACCCTCACTCACCGCTAGGTTTCTGCCAGACGACTCCGCTACATCTGCTTCAACAGATGTCTCCGGTACCAGATCGCTCAGAGGTGACTGCAGGCTGTTTCGCGCTGTGTGTGCTTCTTCCGAGGCCGAAAGAAGTGCACACAGCACAAAACTGCCGGCAGTCGCCTCTGAGCACCCTGCAGCATGTCCGGTACTGGAGACGTCCATTGAAACAGATGTAGCGGAGTCGGATGGCTGAAGCCTAGCGGTGAGTGCGGGTAACCGTATTTTTCTATAAGTAGACTTTTTACATGCAAAGTCATACGTGCAAAAAATCGTACATTCAAACAAAGTCATACATCCAAACCGTACAGGTGGTAATAGGACAACAGCGATTCTTTGAACTTTTCCTTGGCACAACATTTAAGGCACAAGAATCATTCTTGTCCATGTTCCCTGATCTGAGTAAACATGGCTATTGGAGGCTGCTGTGTATTGACTTGACCTAATGCATAGAGAACAATGGGGATCATGCATACAAAATGTTCTGAGGAGTCACCGAACCACAACTGGAAGAGACATCAGACAAGATTAGAAAGAATTACATGTTGTCCGTCTGACAGTTCATGGTGCCAGCGCTTGACAACGTTTTCAGTGGAATATTTTTTTGTACAGATAAAGCTGTGCTCCTTTGAAATGAATAGGCATTTGTGACAGACATAATTCTATATTATTATACCAATTAAAGGGTTTATCCAGAAATTGTTCTTAAAGGCTAATATTTAGGAAAGTCCATCAGTGTGTTATCAATGTGGTTTTTATGGGTCAGTATAGATGGCAACTGTCACTACTGCAAAGAGTGGCTGTCACTCAGGTGGACTTGGTAATAAGGGGGGGGGGGGGGTTCCAGGACGTGATGTTCAAGGCTTTTACTTGAGATAGCCCATCAGTGTGCCATTGGTGGATTTTCTATGGACATCAAAGAGGGAGACCCCAAATCTGCACTTTTAACTACTGCAAAGAATGATTTTCACTCTGTTTAACTTGAATTTAATTAGAAAGTGTATACAATTTTTCCTGTATACAAGATGAGCACCTGGTTTTGATAAAGTTCCATCCAGCTTTCCCAGTCTCCTAAAGCCCCATAAGTGATAGGCTACTCATTCTCCCTGCACTATCTACTGTCCACACTCATGCCTGACAGTTAAATCATACTTTATTATGATGTTGGTGCGGCAGCAGGATGTTTAAGCCCCCTGGGCAATCTCCACAGCCCCAGAGTAACACGATCAGAAGATGTACCGGACGTCCCATGTGGGATGTTCTGATACCGACAATCTCTGCAGCCCAAAAGTAAAAACAGCAGAGCCTGGACAGTTAAATCATATTTTACCATGGCATTGGTCTAGCAGTAGAATGTTTAAAAATCCTAAGCAATCTCCACAACCTGATAGTAACGCGATCAGGAGATATATTGTCTCATTTACTTGCGGTCTGGGCTCTACTGTTTTACTCTTGGGCTGTGGAAATGGAGATTGTCAATATTGGCACATCCCTAATCATCTTTACTATGGTGTGTTTTTATGTAAGAAACATATGTACACGTTTAAAGGAAATATCTCCAGCCGCACAGAAGTTATGCTGGAACATACTGTATATACACACATACATTGAGCTTTATACAGATTACTGACCCCTTTTCCCATTGTTGACATTCTACCATGTCGCTGTGGGTATTTTCTCAGTTGCGGTTCTATAATGAAGTGGCCGATAGTTAGGCACTGTTACCAGGCAACACAGCCAACCTATTTCAAGCATAAAGACAGACCAAGCAGCATGTCGGAACTTACTTGAAAATTAAAGGGTCAGTAATAACTTTTTATGGCCCAGGACAGCCCCTTTAACTTGTATCACATAATTGCCTATTCATTTCCATGTGCCTATATGACAGTAACATATTCTGTGACACCACACGGAGATTCAAAGAGTCCATTGTAACAACATCTAATAGGCGAGTTATATGAAGTGAAAAACTTTACTTCCAATAGCAGAAAACATATAATGTCTCAACCCCAGCAAAGTTTTTTTTGAAGTATGAAGACCTTGAAAAAAGATCTGTAGGGGTTGAATCATTGTATTCCTGTGGACACAAGAACATCAGGGAGCGCTGTGGATATCTAGGTTTTGACCACATAGAGATTGTGACAAATAGACAAGTACTCACAATATTCATGCCACCAATTTAATGGAAAGCCATCAGCATCTATTTATGGAGTGCGAGAACCAGAAAAAACCCATGTAAACACCGGAAGAACATACAATACATGTGCGGCCATCATAGTTTTTGTTTTTTTTTTACTTTCTGTACTCCAATCATTCATCACGTATTAAAAAAAAAAAACATTTATTTTACATAAGTTGTTACAACTATGAAGATCAATTTAATTATTTCCTTACCTGTTGGTTTGTGGCATACGTCATCTTGGTCACATGATCACAGCAGGTGCACTATTTTAGGTTGCACAGCGCGATGATGTGAACGAGGCCGGATGAAGCGCATAGTGATTGCGGCAGTCGCCTTTTCTGAGCGCTCCACATCTGATATGCCCAATCGTTGATTGGAGGCACCGTTCGAGTGAGGCCGGAGTTGCGGTACCCTTGTGGTGAGTGCAGGTGTGATTTTGTTTGCACAACTATGAAGATGCCAATTTTTTTTTCATTAATTTAATTAATAATTTTTTTAAGACAAAACATTTAGTCTCTCCATAGGTCCATTCAAAACAGACAAAGATGTATCACCACACACCTATAAAACAAACAAACAAAAAAGATGCCAAATATTTCAGTATTTTACAAGATTTTGATTACTTAACTTTAATCTTACTGTTTAATGTGCTTCTATACAGAGTTATTTGTAAGTGTATGATTAAATACACAAGGAGCTGTTCAGCTCTACCATATGGATTAACTGTAATAAAGTGTTATTTTTCGGTAAATGACCTATTACATCTTTTATATCATAAATCCTTTATTTCGAGAATATGAAGAAAAATAATATTGCTTTGTATAGCATTGTAATGACTCTTATTATCACTGTAAACATTGGACATGTCGATGTTTAATAGTTTATTTCTGAATAATATTGTAAGGTATTAATCCTTGTAACAAGTCATTGGCTCCACAGTCAACTCCGAATGGGGTCATCTGCTACAGGACCATGTAGTAATAAGAAATAAAAAAAACTAATCTTAAATAACAAATATATTAGAAATAATACTAATAAAACAAAAACAAAAAAAGACGTGTTATTTATTTGTAAACCCAATACTAATAATGATAATTAGATTAAAAGATAAAAAATAATAACAATGCAATTAAAGATATTTTGTATGGAATGAGTCCAGACTGATAATGAAATCCATGTTTGATAATCAATTAAATCAATGTGATCTCTCTCCCCGAAATTCGTCCCTGTACGCTATGAACTTCCCCTTGAAGATTCTTCCAAGCTGTTGTATTTTTTGAGACTTTCCCAGTTAGGGTTGCTCTTTCCACTATTCTCTCTCTACAGTCGTTGATTTTACGTTTTATCTTGGACGCCAAGAGACATTGTCTAATCGACTACCTATGTCAGTAATGTTGGCGGGTAGGTCGATAGGGGGGGGGGGGGGGGGTACCAGTATTACTGAGCGACCCACCTCCGTCAGCTACTGTCCTGGGCCTCTCATCATTCCTATAATAAGTGGACAGAGACATAAAAACATGGCCCAGCCCCAATTTAGCCTAACTCCTTTTTGTGGAACTTGTCTCTCCCAGCAGGACCTACAGGCCCCCTTCTTGGTCCCATGGCTTTTTCTAAATACGTTTGGGGTATTGTGCAGGAAAGTTTCAGCTCGCCTCCCCTTCACCTCCCCTGGATTCTTTTTGGGACCATCTCGAGCTACCGGCTAGTGTCACCTCTGAGATGGTTAGACAGTGGGGTTCTACGAAGCTATTCTGTTATGTGGATGTGGTAGATGTTTTCACCCGTACCCGTCTTACTTTTGATTAACTGATGTCTAGATTCGGCTTGCCTTTTTTGGGTGGCTCCATTAACTGCAGGTGCACCAACACATGATTTCTATGCTGCGCTCAACTGTTTTGTCCCTTTCAACCAAATTTAAGCAGTTGTGCAGTCAGAGCCTGTCGCCCAAAGGTCTTCCTCTCATAAATGTATTCTGTCTTGAATTTGCCAGTGGATGGTCGGGGCTCCTTCTTATATGTATATGAGCCGCTGGGAAGAGGTCTTGAATGTCTGAATATCCGAAGCACAATGAAAGGTAATTTTGGAGAGGCCCTTCAAAGCTTCTATCTGCACTTCTTATAAGGAAACTCAGTTTAACCCCTTAAGGACTCCATTTGGGCCTCAAGGACAATTTTATTTTTGCCTTTTTGTTTTTTCCTCCTCGCCTTCTAAAAATCATAACTCTTTTATAATTTTATCCACAGATGAGTATGGGGCTTGTTTTTTGTGCGACCAGTTGTCCTTTGTAATGACATCGCTAATTTTACCATAAAATGTATGGCGCAACCAAAAAAAATACTATTTGTGTGGTGAAATTGAAAAGAAAAACGCAATTTTGCTAATTTTGGAAGGTTTCGTTTTCACGCTGTACAATTTACGGTAAAAATTTGATGTTTTCTTTTTTCTGTGGGTCAATATGATTAAAATGATACCCATGACTACATACTTTTCTATTATTATACTGCTTTAAAAAAAATCTTTAACCACTTTTTAACCAAATTAGTACGGTTAAAATCCCTCTATTTTGATGACCTATAACTTTTTTAATTTTCTGTACAAGTGGCAGTATGCGGGCTCATTTTTTGCACCATGACCTGGACATTTTATGGATACCACATTTGCAAATATAAAACTTTTAATGCATTTTTTGCATTTTTTCATTATGTGACAAAAAAAAGCAGCAATTTTGGCCTTATTTTTTAACTTTTAGACTGTACGAGAGCATTAACATTATATTTTGATTGGACATTTATACACGCAGCAATACCAAATATGTTTATTCATTTTTTTAACACTTTTTGGGGGTAAAATGGGAAAATTTTTTATTGAGGGAGGGGATTTTTCACATTTAAAAGAAAAATAATTCTTTTTTTTTTCTTTACACTTTTTATGTCCCCATATTTATAGCAATCACTTGATTGCTAATACTGTTCAGTGCTATGGATAGGATATAGCACTGATCGGGTATTATCACTGTTCTTCTGCTCTGGTCTGCTCGATCAGAGGTTAAGGGACCTCCATCCACCATTATGGATGATCGGATCCCCGCGGCAGCGCCATGGGCAATCCGATCATCCATTTTACCATCCGCACTGCCGCCGATGCTGTGATCTATATTGATCACGGTATCTGAGGGGTTAATGGCAGACATAAGCACAATCGCTTATTTCCGCCATTAACGGCTGGTCCCTGGCTGCTGATAGCAGTCGGGACCTGCCGTGCATGACAGCACATGTACAGGACGTAAATGTACGTCCTGCATCGTTAAGGGGTTAAAGGGATTTTCCAGGAGGCTCCAGAAAGATATGCAGATTTGTAAATTACTTCTATTAAAAAATCTCAATCCTTCCAATAATTATCAGCTGCTGAAGTTGAGTTGTTATTTTCTGTCTGGCAACAGTGCTGTCTGCTGACACCTCTGCTTGTCTCGGGAATTGCACAGAGTAGTAGAGGTTTGCTATACGGATTTGCTTCTATTCTGGACAGTTCCCGAGACACGTGTCATCAGGGAGCACTTAGACAGAAAAGAACAACTCAATTTCATTAGCTCATAAGTACTGAAAGGATTACAATTTTTAATAAAAGTAATTCACAAATCTGTTTAACTTTCTGGAGCCAGTAGATATATATAAAAAAAAAAACATTTTTTTCCTGGATAACCCCTTTAAGCTACTGTTGGGCTGGTATCCCTAAATTGTTACATAGGCTGAACCTGGCCATCCCCTCACAATACTGGCATTGCTGGCAGGGGGTCGGTTCAACTTTTCACATATTTTCGTCTTGCCCCCTTCCCTCTGGGTTTTGGCTAGAAGTTAAGCGATTTCTCTTTGAGGTCCTGGGAGTGCTGTGCCCCAAGATCCTCTGCTCTACCTTCTCCACCCGTCTCCCCGGTCTTTAGGCCAAAAGCAATTGAAGTTTCTACTTCTTTTGGCTGCTAAAACTTTTAAAAATCAGTCCCTCTGTCTCAGCTTGACCTCTTGGCCCACATACGAGAGATTCGATCCCTAGAGTCACTCACTGCCTCCTAAAAAAATACTGTGCCGGTCTTTACGATGTGTGTGAGCCCTGGGACCGATATGCTGACCCCCTGCCTCCTCCCCTCCTCGTTCTATGTGTCTCTTCCCTGTTGTTTTATGTTGTGTTGTTTTGTATTTCCTTATCTTTGTGCCACTGCCAGTGTGGTGAGCTAAATTGTCAATGTAATCTTATAACAGAATTACAAATTAATACGTATGTAGTAAAAACGCTATCGTGAATGAGTTCTTATACAAACCTGCATTTTACTTATATGCTATATTTGCCATCCTGGAGACAGTAAACACACAGGACACAACTGGACTACAACATAGGAACTCCAGAAATACAGCCGTCCTGACACTGCGCTGGCATCTGAACTATGTCTATGGAATAATCATCACTAGCCTTCAGAGGGTGTGTGCGCTCAATCAGACCATAGGTTAGCAATTTGAAAAGTCTCTATTTATAACTACAAACAGAAAAACATTAGAAATAGGCATCTGAAATACATTAACAGGTGTTTGAAATTCTTGTTTTAAAGGGGTACTCTCATTATGGAAAGTTATCTATTCACAAAATAACTAGCGGTTGAGTGGTGTTTCGACCACTGGAACCGCCACAAATCCCAGGAATGGAAGATAAATTAATAAATGGAGTGGCCAAGCACATTCATTCTATATAGGGTATCCAAACATACATGACCACAGTGTGCTGACATCATGACCACAGTGTTCTCTGCTGACATCATGACCACAGTGTTCTCTGCTGACATCTCTGTCCATTTTAGGAACTGTCCAGAGTAGGAGAAAATCCCCCTAGCAAATATATGCTGCTCTGGACAGTTCCTAAAATGGACAAAGATGTCAGCAGAGAGCACTGTGTTCGTGAGGTCAGCAGAGAGCACTGTGTTCCAAAAAGAAAATAATTTCCTTTGTAGTATTCAACAACTAATAAGTACTGGAAGGATTAAGATTTTTTAATAGAAGTAATTTACAAATCTGTTTAACTTTCTGGCACCAGTTGATTTAAGAAAAAAAAAAAAAAAGTTTTCCACCGGAGTACCCCTTTAAATGCATAGAGCACTGGCTGTGCATGCTCTTCATTCAGAGGACATTTGTTCACTATTCTTGAATCAGCAGGGGTCCCAGTGGTTGGTACCTTACCGCTCTGTAGATAGGAGTTAACTTTCCATAATGATAATACCCCTTTAGGCTACGGTCCGTGGTAGCTCTTACACAGTATATTTCATGCTGTGCAAAATTTGCCGTGCAGTGGGAAATACACTGTGTTTTCTCCATTGAACATACACACACATAGGGCTACCAGGCGGCAACCTGTGTGTTCAGTGAGAATTGGAGGTGGGGCTATATGCCAGAGTTACTGTGATGCGTGGCCCCTGCCTGCCAGACAGTTATATCATACTTTACCTTGATGTTGGCCTGATGGTAGGATGTTTAAAATTAGATTAGGAGATATACCAGAAGTCCAATAAACATCTCCTGATCACGTTACTCTTGGGCTGCAGAGATTGCCAGGGAGTTTTAAATATCCTACCCTAGACGAACATAATTTTAAAGTATGATTTAACTGTCTGGCAGGTAGATGCAGAGAATAGTTAGTCCAGGGCAGGGAAAGGGAATGGGGAGAGCAGAGGAAAGAATATCTAGCAGTATGCAGATGTAACTGTCCAAGTATTAGACTATGTCAATATATGAATATGTGAAAAATGTAAGGTGTGTGAAAGAGGCACCACCCCCGCCTATTAGCTACTAATGTCTCCCAAAATTCTGGAACCATTCCAAACATGAGAAATATCATTCCACTTCCCTTTTCTGACTTTCTACTTGTACTCAATGCAATTTATGGAAACCCTAGATCATGACACCCACGGCTTCTCAGGAGATAGATGCGTTCTAGTTCATCATTCACTTTAATTTACCAACCTCTGTGTGGGAATTGAGTTATTGTGTAAATTCTGCATATACTGTCCCTTCCTAAAATGGTTAGTGAATGTATGTCTGATAATGAATTGAATTCTTGCCACTATTTGCTGACTTGGAAGCCTCAGATCCATCTGTGGTTATATGTAAACCTTGGGTTATTAATGCAGTCGTGATGAAAAGTTCCCTTGAGAAATCAGGTATTGATCTGTAATCGATACACTAACTACTCTCTTCCACATCCCCCCCACAGACCTCTCTACAAACATTTAGGAGCATGCTTCTCCCAGCCGCTTCTCCTCCATCCATAATTCCTTTCAACCAACATTATCTGTCTTTTTTATTAGTGCATTCAATATTTACAGCAAGGGGCTACATCAACTTGCAGGACTGAACAATGGCTGCCTGCGTTCCTGACAGACCCCTCCCCATTCATTATGCTAAAATGCTACAAATTTAATTTGGCAGGATTCCTGGGATCGTTACTATAGAAACCACAGATGTGCTACCAATATGAGTTGACTAATGTGATAATAAATGTAGACCCTATGAATCATACATTCTTATCTATACGATAATCTGTAGAGTCAATGGCGTTGTATCCTTTAGATAACGCGCTAATAGGGTTTTAAAGCCAACTGTGTAAAAATAGACACCAAACCAGAGTAGTGTATGTACTGTATTGCAAATAATTCACTGCAGGCCTGGAATTGCTGCCAAATGTATATGAAGTGCAGCTCTGGAGGCCACACTGGGCAATTTGCTTGGGACAAACTTGACAATTTGTACTGGCTATTCATGTGAGACAAGTGCTATGATGTATGGTATTGAAGCTTCATCAGCTGCTTATATATATCATCCAACGTTTGTGTCACGATGCCGGCTGGCAGGTAGTGGATCCTCTGTGCCAGAGAGGGATTGGCGTGGACCGTGCTAGTGGACCGGTTCTAAGCCACTACTGGTTTTCACCAGAGCCCGCCGCAAAGCGGGATGGTCTTGCTGCGGCGGTAGTGACCAGGTCGTATCCACTAGCAACGGCTCACCTCTCTGGCTGCTGAAGATAGGCGCGGTACAAGGGAGTAGGCAGAAGCAAGGTCGGACGTAGCAGAAGGTCGGGGCAGGCAGCAAGGATCGTAGTCAGGGGCAACGGCAGAAGGTCTGGAAACACAGGCAAGGAACACACAAGGAACGCTTTCACTGGCACAATGGCAACAAGATCCGGCAAGGGAGTGCAGGGGAAGTGAGGTGATATAGGGAAGTGCACAGGTGAACACACTAATTGGAACCACTGCGCCAATCAGCGGCGCAGTGGCCCTTTAAATCGCAGAGACCCGGCGCGCGCGCGCCCTAGGGAGCGGGGCCGCGCGCGCCGGGACAGAACAGACGGAGAGCGAGTCAGGTAGGGGAGCCGGGGTGCGCATCGCGAGCGGGCGCTACCCGCATCGCGAATCGCATCCCGGCTGGCAGCGGAATCGCAGCGCCCCGGGTCAGAGGACGTGACCGGAGCGCTGCAGCGGGGAGAGTGAAGCGAGCGCTCCGGGGAGGAGCGGGGACCCGGAGCGCTCGGCGTAACAGTACCCCCCCCCTTGGGTCTCCCCCTCTTCTTAGAGCCTGAGAACCTGAGGAGCAGACTTTTGTCTAGGATGTTGTCCTCAGGTTCCCAGGATCTCTCTTCAAGACCACAACCCTCCCAGTCCACTAAAAAAAAATTTTTCCCTCTGACCTTTTTGGCAGCTAAAATTTCTTTGACCGAGAAGATGTCCGAGGAGCCGGAAACAGGAGTGGGAGGAACAGATTTGGGAGAAAAACGGTTGAGGATGAGTGGTTTGAGAAGAGAGACGTGAAAGGCATTAGGGATACGAAGAGAAGGAGGAAGAAGAAGTTTATAAGAGACAGGATTAATTTGACACAAAATTTTGAAAGGACCAAGATAGCGTGGTCCCAACTTGTAGCTAGGGACACGGAAGCGGACATATTTAGCGGAGAGCCATACCTTGTCTCCAGGGGAAAAAACGGGGGGAGCTCTTCTTTTCTTATCCGCGAACTTCTTCATGCGTGATGAAGCCTGTAAGAGAGAATTTTGGGTCTCTCTCCATATGATGGAAAGGTCACGAGAAATTTCATCCACAGCGGGTACACCAGAGGGCAAGGGAGTAGGGAGGGGGGGAAGAGGGTGACGGCCGTACACCACGAAAAATGGGGATTTGGAGGAAGACTCAGAGACCCTGAAGTTATACGAGAATTCGGCCCATGGGAGGAGATCTGCCCAGTCATCCTGGCGGGAGGAAACAAAATGTCGCAAATAATCACCCAAGATCTGGTTAATTCTTTCTACTTGTCCATTGGACTGGGGATGATATGCAGAAGAAAAATTTAATTTAATCTTGAGTTGTTTACAGAGAGCCCTCCAGAATTTAGACACGAATTGGACGCCTCTATCCGAGACAATCTGCGTAGGCAACCCGTGAAGACGAAAAATGTGTACAAAAAATTGTTTAGCCAACTGAGGCGCAGAAGGAAGACCAGGAAGAGGGATGAAATGTGCCATTTTGGAGAATCGATCAACGACCACCCAAATAACAGTGTTGCCACGGGAAGGGGGTAAATCAGTAATAAAATCCATACCAATCAGAGACCAAGGCTGTTCGGGGACAGGCAGAGGATGAAGAAAACCAGCGGGCTTCTGGCGAGGAGTCTTATCCCGGGCACAGATAGTGCAGGCTCGCACAAAGTCCACAACATCCGTCTCCAGAGTCGGCCACCAATAGAAGCGGGAGATGAGTTGCACAGATTTCTTGATACCCGCATGACCTGCGAGATGGGAGGAGTGACCCCATTTGAGGATTCCGAGGCGTTGGCGAGGAGAAACAAAGGTCTTTCCTGGAGGAGTCTGCCTGATGGAGGCAGGAGAAGTGGAGATCAGGCAGTCAGGTGGAATGATGTGTTGCGGAGAGAGTTCAACTTCTGAGGCATCCGAGGAACGAGAGAGAGCATCGGCCCTAATGTTCTTATCGGCAGGACGAAAGTGAATCTCAAAATTAAATCGGGCAAAGAACAGAGACCACCGGGCCTGGCGAGGATTCAGCCGTTGGGCAGACTGGAGGTAGGAGAGGTTCTTGTGGTCGGTGTAGATAATAACAGGAGAACTTGATCCCTCCAGCAGATGCCTCCATTCCTCAAGTGCTAATTTAATGGCTAGAAGCTCTCGATCCCCGATGGAGTAGTTCCTCTCCGCTGGAGAGAAGGTCCTAGAGAAAAAACCACAAGTGACAGCATGCCCGGAAGAATTTTTTTGTAGAAGAACAGCTCCAGCTCCCACTGAGGAGGCATCAACCTCCAATAGGAAGGGTTTGGAAGGGTCAGGTCTGGAGAGGACGGGAGCCGAAGAAAAGGCAGACTTGAGTCGTTTAAAGGCGTCTTCTGCTTGAGGAGGCCAGGACTTGGGATCAGCATTTTTTTTGGTTAAAGCCACGATAGGAGCCACAATGGTAGAAAAATGTGGAATAAATTGCCTGTAATAATTGGCGAACCCCAAAAAGCGTTGGATAGCACGGAGTCCGGAGGGGCGTGGCCAATCTAAGACAGCAGAGAGTTTGTCTGGATCCATCTGTAGTCCCTGGCCAGAGACCAAATATCCTAGAAAAGGAAGAGATTGGCATTCAAACAGACATTTCTCAATTTTGGCATAGAGTTGGTTGTCACGAAGTCTCTGAAGAACCATACGGACATGCTGGCGGTGTTCTTCTAGATTGGCAGAAAAAATTAGGATATCGTCCAGATATACAACAACACAGGAGTATAACAGATCACGAAAAATTTCATTGACAAAGTCTTGGAAGACGGCAGGGGCGTTGCACAGTCCAAAGGGCATGACCAGATACTCAAAGTGTCCATCTCTGGTGTTAAATGCCGTTTTCCACTCGTCCCCCTCTCTGATGCGGATGAGGTTATAGGCGCCTCTTAAGTCCAATTTAGTGAAGATGTGGGCACCTTGGAGGCGATCAAAGAGTTCAGAGATGAGGGGTAAGGGGTAGCGGTTCTTAACCGTGATTTTATTAAGACCGCGGTAGTCAATGCAAGGACGTAGGGAGCCATCTTTTTTGGACACAAAGAAAAATCCGGCTCCGGCAGGAGAGGAGGATTTACGGATAAAGCCCTTTTTTAGATTCTCCTGGACGTATTCGGACATGGCAAGAGTCTCTGGGGCAGAGAGAGGATAAATTCTGCCCCGGGGTGGAGTAGTGCCCGGGAGGAGGTCGATAGGGCAATCATAAGGCCTGTGAGGAGGTAGAGTCTCAGCTTGTTTTTTGCAGAAAACATCCGCGAAGTCCATATAGGCCTTAGGGAGACCGGTTACTGGAGGAACCACAGAGTTACGGCAAGGGTTACTGGGAACCGGTTTTAGACAGTTCTTGGAACAAGAGGACCCCCAACTCTTGATCTCCCCAGTGGACCAATCCAGGGTTGGGGAATGAAGTTGAAGCCAGGGAAGTCCAAGGAGAATTTCCGAGGTGCAATTGGGGAGGACCAAAAGTTCAATCCTCTCATGATGAGATCCGATGCTCATAAGAAGGGGCTCCGTGCGGAAACGTATGGTACAGTCCAATCTTTCATTATTTACACAATTGATGTAGAGGGGTCTGGCGAGACTGGTCACCGGGATGTTGAACCTGTTGACGAGAGAGGCCAAAATAAAATTTCCTGCAGATCCAGAGTCCAAGAAGGCCACTGTAGAGAAGGAGAAGGCAGAGGCAGACATCCGCACAGGCACAGTAAGACGTGGAGAAGCAGAGTAGACATCAAGGACTGTCTCACCTTTGTGCGGAGTCAGCGTACGTCTTTCCAGGCGGGGAGGACGGATAGGACAATCTCTCAGGAAGTGTTCGGTACTAGCACAGTACAGGCAGAGGTTCTCCATACGGCGTCGTGTCCTCTCTTGAGGTGTCAGGCGAGACCGGTCGACCTGCATAGCCTCCACGGCGGGAGGCACAGGAACAGATTGCAGGGGACCAGAGGAGAGAGGAGCCGAGGAGAAGAAACGCCTCGTGCGAACAGAGTCCATATCTTGGCGGAGTTCCTGACGCCTTTCGGAAAAACGCATGTCAATGCGAGTGGCTAGGTGAATAAGTTCATGTAGATTAGCAGGAATTTCTCGTGCGGCCAGAACATCTTTAATGTTGCTGGATAGGCCTTTTTTGAAGGTCGCGCAGAGGGCCTCATTATTCCAGGACAATTCTGAAGCAAGAGTACGGAATTGTACGGCATACTCGCCAACGGAAGAATTACCCTGGACCAGGTTCAACAGGGCAGTCTCAGCAGAAGAGGCTCGGGCAGGTTCCTCAAAGACACTTCGGATTTCCGAGAAGAAGGAGTGTACAGAGGCAGTGACGGGGTCATTGCGGTCCCAGAGCGGTGTGGCCCATGACAGGGCTTTTCCGGACAGAAGGCTGACTACGAAAGCCACCTTAGACCTTTCAGTGGGAAACAGGTCCGACATCATCTCCAGATGCAGGGAACATTGGGAAAGAAAGCCACGGCAAAACTTAGAGTCCCCATCAAATTTATCCGGCAAGGATAAGCGTATCCCAGGAGCGGCCACTCGCTGCGGAGGAGGTGCAGGAGCTGGCGGAGGAGATGACTGCTGAAGCTGTGGTAGTAACTGTTGTAGCATAACGGTCAGTTGAGACAGCTGTTGGCCTTGTTGCGCTATCTGTTGTGACTGCTGGGCGACCACCGTGGTGAGGTCAGCGACAACTGGCAGAGGAACTTCAGCGGGATCCATGGCCGGATCTACTGTCACGATGCCGGCTGGCAGGTAGTGG
This sequence comes from Hyla sarda, assembly GCF_029499605.1. Taxonomy (NCBI): domain Eukaryota; kingdom Metazoa; phylum Chordata; class Amphibia; order Anura; family Hylidae; genus Hyla; species Hyla sarda. The sequence goes on along the minus strand of NC_079191.1, from coordinate 90,584,294 downwards.
ATCCTCTGTGCCAGAGAGGGATTGGCGTGGACCGTGCTAGTGGACCGGTTCTAAGCCACTACTGGTTTTCACCAGAGCCCGCCGCAAAGCGGGATGGTCTTGCTGCGGCGGTAGTGACCAGGTCGTATCCACTAGCAACGGCTCACCTCTCTGGCTGCTGAAGATAGGCGCGGTACAAGGGAGTAGGCAGAAGCAAGGTCGGACGTAGCAGAAGGTCGGGGCAGGCAGCAAGGATCGTAGTCAGGGGCAACGGCAGAAGGTCTGGAAACACAGGCAAGGAACACACAAGGAACGCTTTCACTGGCACAATGGCAACAAGATCCGGCAAGGGAGTGCAGGGGAAGTGAGGTGATATAGGGAAGTGCACAGGTGAACACACTAATTGGAACCACTGCGCCAATCAGCGGCGCAGTGGCCCTTTAAATCGCAGAGACCCGGCGCGCGCGCGCCCTAGGGAGCGGGGCCGCGCGCGCCGGGACAGAACAGACGGAGAGCGAGTCAGGTAGGGGAGCCGGGGTGCGCATCGCGAGCGGGCGCTACCCGCATCGCGAATCGCATCCCGGCTGGCAGCGGAATCGCAGCGCCCCGGGTCAGAGGACGTGACCGGAGCGCTGCAGCGGGGAGAGTGAAGCGAGCGCTCCGGGGAGGAGCGGGGACCCGGAGCGCTCGGCGTAACAGTTTGCTTAAGCACAATATACAAACTTAGCAAAATAATAAAGTGTTTGTCACTTCCATTACATCCTTAACAATAGGATTTTGATACAGATATCCAATATTACATAGTAACATAGTTCATAAGGTTGAAAAAAGACCAGAGTCCATCAAGTTCAACCTATATGCCTAATGAGTCCCTACTGAGTTGATCCAGAGGAAGGCAAAAAACCCTCATACTAGAGGTAAAAATTCCTTCCCAACTCCAAATATGGCATCAGAATAAATCCCTGGATCAACCTTCTGTCCCTATAGATCTAGAATCCATGACCTGTAATGTTATTATTCTCCAAAAATGCATCCAGACCCCTTTTAAATTCTTTTACAGAGTTCACCATGACCACCTCCTCAGGCAGAGAATTCTACAGTCTCACTGCTCTTACAGTAAAGAACCCCCGTCTGTGCTGGTGTAGAAACCTTCTTTCCTCTAAACGTAGAGGATGCCCCCTTGTTATAGATACAGTCCTGAGTATAAATAGATCATGGGAGAGATCTCTGTACCGTCCCCTGATATATTTATACATAGTTATTAGGTCTCCCCTAAACCTTCTTTTTTCTAAACTAAATAACCCTAATTCTGATAATCTTTCTGAGTACTGTAGTCCTCCCATTCCCCCTATTACTCTGGTTGCCCGTCTTTGAACCCTCTCCAGCTCCACTATATCTTTTTTGTACACTGGTGCCCAGTACTGTACACAGTATTCTATGTGTGGTCTGACTAGTGATTTGTACAGCGGTAGAATTATTTCCTTGTCATGGGCATCTATGCCCCTATTGATGCACCCCATGATTTTATTTGCCTTGGCAGCAGCTGCCCGACACTGGTCACTACAGCTAAATTTACTATTAACTAAGACTCCTAAATTCTTTTCCATGTCAGTCGTCCCAAGTGTTCTCCCATTTAATATATAATCCCAGCCCGGATTTTTCTTCCCCATGTGCATTACCTTACATTTATCAGTGTTGAACCTAATCTGCTACTTCTCAGCCCAAACCTCCAACCTATCCAGATCCATTTGTAACAGTGCACTGTCCTCTATAGTGTTTACTGCTTTACAGAGTCCAGGGGCGTACCTAGAGCATTTGGCACCCGGGGCGGACCCTTTGTTTGACACCCCCCCCCACCCGCACCCCCCCTTAGTTACACCCCCCTCCCTCCCCCCCTTTAATTACACCCCTCCCCCCCTAATTGCACCCCCTCCCTCCCCTCCCCCCAGGGGCAGACTGACGACAGTCGGGGCCCTCGGACCAAAAAAAGGCGAGGGCCCCTGCTAGGCTCTGCAGCTGGTTAATCTTCTGCTACGCCCCTATTCCACCCAAATCCCACACACAATAACCTAAAATTTATATATATAAGAAACAATTTAACATAGGTAAATTTCCCTGACTAATAATACTGGTATACAAGGAATAAATATATACCACCACACAATAACTGGATAATACCGCCATATTGTACTGAATAAAACCACTATACACAGACCAGTATACTATACAGGATCTGTATAAGTGATTATATACAGGACCATATGGCGGTAGATAACAGCTGTACACAGGATGTGTATACCATATAAGTGATTACAGTTACATTTTGGTGGTTATTTCCAATAGATTCCCTTTTGGGAATCCAAAAAAACCCTGATTTCCCATATACTACTTATTATAAATAAAAATCCCATAAGCTTTATTAGTTACTACACATATATATTAAAATCAAACAGCGCTGTTTGCTCCAGTTATCCTTTGAATATTAGATTCTCAATGCAGACTTCTCTGCTAGTTTTGCTTCTTGTTTGTGAATGAACTGTCCTGTATGCCTGCAGGTCATACAGGTTTAATGCTTAGGAGCAGAAGCGCTGTCATGGTTAAAATATCCACTCTGGGACTCATAATTACGTATTTTCTGATCAACGGCGTCCTCTTTCCTTTTCTTCTCTGTCCGGATAAGACCACCATGTGGATCTCTTAACATCTGCAGGAAAAACATGTCAGACTCTGCATAATTCCAGTGCTCTCCCCTCCTCTACACACTCTTTCCATCTATAGGCCCACAAATTGTAATAATGCCCTCCTTTGTGTCCTGCACAGTAAAAGGGCAGGTAGGTAGGTAGCCAGGTTAATAGGTAACTAGGTAACTAGGTAGGTAGATCAGGAAGCCAGATATGTAGGTAAGTGACAAGTTAGGTAGGTAGGGGGCTAGCTAGGTAGTTAGGCAGCCATGTATGAAGGCCAGGTATGTACATAGTTAGGTAGCTGGGTATGTAGGTAAGTAGTTAGGCATACAGGTATAAAGTTAGGTAGCCCCCCTTCCCTGTAGGTATAGGCAGCAGAGTTAACCCCCCCTTCCCCAAAGGGATAGTCAGCATAGTTAGCCCCCCACCCTCCCACCCTTCCGCATAGGTATAGGCAGCAGAGTTAAACCCCCTTCCCAATAGGTATAAGAACAGAGTTAACCCCCTTTCTCCTTAGGTATAGGTAGCAGAGTCCCCCCACCCTTTTTTCCCATAGGTATAGGCAGAGTTACCCCCCTCCTTTCCTCATAGGTATAGGCAGAGTTCCCCCCCTCTTCCCCATTGGTATAAGCAGAGTTACCAGCCCCCCCCCCTCATCCCCATTGGTATAGGCAGAGTTATACACCCCCTCTTCCCTATTGGTATAGGCAGAGTTACCCCCCCTCTTCCTCTGTGTAAGCTGCAGATGCGGCTCACACAGAGGGGATGCCTTCTTCTGTATGTACGTGTATCGCGCATACAGGAGAAGGCAGCGCTGTCTGCTGAAGATCGGGAATGAGTGTCCCGGATCCTCAGTAGTGGTGGTGGCGGCGGTGGGTCAGTCCGCCCCTGGCACCCCCCTTGTGAGTGGCACCCTGGGCGCCCCTCCGCCCCTCCCTTGGTACGCCACTGACAGAGTATAGAATCATCTGCAAAGATTGTTACTTTACAAATTAACCCCTCTACAAGGTCATTAATAAATATATTAAATAGAACAGGACCCAAGACTGACCCCTGTGGTCTTAACTAGTAACAGTCACCCAATCAGAATAAGTACCATTAATAACCACCCTCGGTTTCCTATCACTGAGCAAGTTACTTACCCATATTCAAAAATAATATTTTTTGGTATATACTCTTACTTGTAATTTTCCTAAGGAAACTCCCCCTTTTATCATTGTGTTTCATTTAGGTCCCAAATTAGGTATTCATTTCTTGATATTTCCTTATAGTGGCTCACTTGTACTGATAGTGTGTCATTTGCCAGTCCTAAAAAAGTGGGATCTAAAGGGTAGTTTGCCTCTTTAAGGTAACTGCCAAATTGTCACATGGAGTTTTATAAGCAAGGCAATGCTTCATGTTAAAATATGCAAAGTAGCCTACAGAAGGAAATAGCTTGATCCCTTCAAATGAATATTTGATACTTGAATGATCTGTGTTGTTTCCAACAACTTCCCTCTATTGTATAGCCTAGGTCATTTCTAAAATATATGTAAATCGAAAATAGCCTCTCACTCCAAAAAAAGCTCTAAACTCTTGGCCACTAGGTGTCTCAATTCTCTGCAAACTGTTGTCAACTGCCTGTTGTAAGGAAAATTCCATCTCCACCAGCAGAATGACCAAGACAGAACTCAAGATAGTGAAGTTTAGATACATGAGTATAGTTGTCACTGGACTCTGGAAGTGCTCTGTGGACTGATGAATCACACTCTCTATGCAGCAGTCTAAGGGTACGTTCACATGAGCGGATCCCCAGTGCGTATTACACTGTGGATCCGCTGCTGAAGATCCTCTGAATGCTGCCTTTAGAGGTGCCTGCTCGGAGCGGCAATACGCCGCTATATGGAAAAACCCTGAAGCAATTTGCAAGTCTCTGCGCATGTGTGGTGTACTTGCACACATCGCAGCCGCTCCCCCTGCTCTATGAGCTAGGCCGCGTTGTGCGAGTATACTGCGCATGAACACGGCAACTCACACATCGCAGTGTGTCTGCTTTTAGCGGCGTGTTGCCACTCCGAGCAGGCAGATGTAAAGGCAGCATACAGCGGTCCTTCGGCGGCAGATCTGAAGCATAATACGCGGTGGGATGAATGTACCCTAAAGGTGGAGGGTGGGTTTAGTGAATGCCAGGAAAACATTACCTGCCTGACTATTTTGTGGTAGCTGGTTGAAGGTTGGTGGAGGAGAGATTATGCATTGTGGTTATTTAGGAGTTGGCATAGGCCCTCAGAACCAGTAATGGAAAATCTTAATGCTTCAGCATACCAAGACCAAGAGATTATGGACAATTATATGCTTCTAACTGTCACGATGCCGGCTGGCAGGTAGTGGATCCTCTGTGCCAGAGAGGGATAGGCGTGGACCGTGCTAGTGGACCGGTTCTAAGCCACTACTGGTTTTCACCAGAGCCCGCCGCAAAGCGGGATGGTCTTGCTGCGGCGGTAGTGACCAGGTCGTATCCACTAGCAACGGCTCAACCTCTCTGGCTGCTGAAGATAGGCGCGGTACAAGGGGGTAGGCAGAAGCAAAGTCGGACGTAGCAGAAGGTCGGGGGCAGGCGGCAAGATTCGTAGTCGGGGGAGATAGCAGAAGTTCTGGTACACAGGGTATAAACACACTAAACGCTTTCACTAGGCTCTAGGGCAACAAGATCCGGCAAGGGAGTGCAAGGGAGGAGACTAGATATAGCCAGGGAACAGGTGGGAACCAATTAAGCTAATTGGGCCAGGCACCAATCATTGGTGCACTGGCCCTTTAAGTCTCAGGGAGCTGGCGCGCGCGCGCCCTAGAGAGCGGAGCCGCGCGCGCCAGCACATGACCGCAGGAGACGGGAACGGGTAAGTGACCTGGGATGCGATTCGCGAGCGGGCGCGTCCCGCTGTGCGAATCGCATCCCCAACGGCCATGACAGAGCAGCGCTCCCGGTCAGCGGGACTGACCGGGGAGCTGCAGGGAGAAAGACGCCGTGAGCGCTCCGGGGAGGAGCGGGGACCCGGAGCGCTAGGCGTAACAGTACCCCCCCCCTTAGGTCTCCCCTTCTCTTTATCGGGTAACTGCCTCCCCTGGGATGAGGACACCGGGAAAGGATGGAGGGATTCCTCAACGGCAGGCAGAACCGCAGGAGTAGGAATGGGGAGAGAGGGCAGAGGGCGAGACCTGGCACGGGGCAGTGTGACACCAGGACGAGGGCCATGAGGGGACACAGAAGCTTGCCTGATGGAACTGGGAGGGGGGGAGGGGCATTTCCTGTGGCAGGCAGAGTCCTTAATGACCTTAGGGGGACCGGATACAGGAGGAACCACAGGGTCACGGCAGGGAGTACTGGGAACCGGTTGAAGGCAGTCCTTGGAACAAGAGGGGCCCCAACTCTTGATCTCCCCAGTGGACCAATCCAGGGTTGGGGAATGGTGTTGAAGCCAGGGTAGTCCAAGGAGAACTTCAGAAGAGCAATTAGGAAGGACAAAAAATATAATCTCCTCGTGATGAGGTCCGATGCACATTAGGAGGGGCTCCGTGCGGTAACGCACGGTGCAATCCAACCTGGCTCCGTTGACCGCGGAAATGTGGAGTGGCTTGACAAGACGGGTCACCGGAATGCGGAATTTATTCACAAAGGACTCCCGAATAAAATTCCCAGAAGCTCCAGAGTCCAGGCAGGCCACGGCTGAGAGGGGAGAGCTGGCTGAAGTGGAAATCCGAACAGGTACCGTGAGACGTGGAGAAGCCGACTTGGCATCAAGAGACGCCACACCCACGAGAGCTGAGTGCGAGCGTGCGTTTCCCAGACGTGGGGGACGGATTGGGCAATCCACCAAAAAATGTTCAGTACTGGCACAGTACAGACAAAGATTCTCTTCCTTACGGCGATTCCTCTCTTCCAGGGTCAGGCGAGACCGATCCACTTGCATGGCCTCCTCGGCGGGAGGCCTAGGCGCAGATTGCAGTGGAGACTGTGGGAGAGGTGTCCAGAGATCTAAGTCCTTTTCCTGGCGGAGCTCTTGATGCCTCTCAGAAAAACGCATATCAATGCGAGTGGCTAGATGAATGAGTTCATGCAGGTTAGCAGGAGTCTCTCGTGCGGCCAGAACATCTTTAATGTTGCTGGATAGGCCTTTTTTAAAGGTCGCGCAGAGAGCCTCATTATTCCAGGATAGTTCAGAAGCAAGAGTACGGAATTGTATGGCGTACTCGCCAACGGAGGAATTACCCTGGACCAGGTTCAGCAGGGCAGTCTCAGCAGAAGAGGCTCGGGCAGGTTCCTCAAAGACACTTCGAATTTCCGAGAAGAAGGAGTGTACAGAGGCAGTGACGGGGTCATCGCGGTCCCAGAGCGGTGTGGCCCATGACAGGGCTTTTCCAGACAGAAGGCTGACTACGAAAGCCACCTTAGACCTTTCAGTAGGAAACTGATCCGACATCATTTCTAAGTGCAAGGAACATTGCGAAAGAAAGCCACGGCAAAACTTAGAGTCCCCATTAAATTTGTCCGGCAAGGACAGGCGGAGGCTAGGAGCGGCCACTCGCCGCGGAAGGGGTGCTGAGGCTGGCGGAGGAGATGGTTGTTGCTGCTGTAGCTGCGACTGTACTTGCTGTAGTTGTGACTGGAGTTGCTGAGTCATGGTGGTCAAGTACGATAGCTGGTGATCTTGTTGCGCTATCTGTTGCGACTGCTGGGCGATCTGACGAGCTTGCTGGGCGACCAGCGTAGGGAGGTCAGCGACAACTGGCAGAGGAACTTCAGCGGGATCCATGGCCGGATCTACTGTCACGATGCCGGCTGGCAGGTAGTGGATCCTCTGTGCCAGAGAGGGATAGGCGTGGACCGTGCTAGTGGACCGGTTCTAAGCCACTACTGGTTTTCACCAGAGCCCGCCGCAAAGCGGGATGGTCTTGCTGCGGCGGTAGTGACCAGGTCGTATCCACTAGCAACGGCTCAACCTCTCTGGCTGCTGAAGATAGGCGCGGTACAAGGGGGTAGGCAGAAGCAAAGTCGGACGTAGCAGAAGGTCGGGGGCAGGCGGCAAGATTCGTAGTCGGGGGAGATAGCAGAAGTTCTGGTACACAGGGTATAAACACACTAAACGCTTTCACTAGGCTCTAGGGCAACAAGATCCGGCAAGGGAGTGCAAGGGAGGAGACTAGATATAGCCAGGGAACAGGTGGGAACCAATTAAGCTAATTGGGCCAGGCACCAATCATTGGTGCACTGGCCCTTTAAGTCTCAGGGAGCTGGCGCGCGCGCGCCCTAGAGAGCGGAGCCGCGCGCGCCAGCACATGACCGCAGGAGACGGGAACGGGTAAGTGACCTGGGATGCGATTCGCGAGCGGGCGCGTCCCGCTGTGCGAATCGCATCCCCAACGGCCATGACAGAGCAGCGCTCCCGGTCAGCGGGACTGACCGGGGAGCTGCAGGGAGAAAGACGCCGTGAGCGCTCCGGGGAGGAGCGGGGACCCGGAGCGCTAGGCGTAACACTAACTTTATGAGAGTTTGGTTTTTGCCCTTTTCTGTTTAGCAGGACTGCATTCCAGTGCACAAAATAAGGTCCGTGAATGAACAGTTGGGGAGTTTGGCATGGGCGAACGTGACTAGTCAGCATAAAGCCTCAACATCAACCCCCATCAAACACCTTTGGAATAAACTAGAATAGATATTGCAAGTCAAGCCATCTCATCTTACATCAGTATCTGACCACACAAATGCTCTTCTGGATGGATGGGCAAAAATTTCCCCAGATACCTCCAAAATCTTGTAAAAGAGTAGAAGTTGAAGTAGTAACTGCTAAGTGGGATCAACTCCATATTCAGCGGCGGTTCTGCCATTAGGACATTGGTATTAGTCATCTCAGGGAGGGGGGTGTCAGTCAGCAGGGATTAGAAAATTTACATAGTACTGACTACATGCATATGTTCCACTATAAAACCTAGTACACTTGCCCCATAATATGCTGTCAATATAGTTTTCCCTCTTTTCCATTTTCAAATACATTTCAAAAATTTAATGAAATCCAGGATGGTCAACGGCATAAACATAAAAATCCAAAAGCCAAAATGCCAGAAAAAATAATTATAATTTAAAAAGTCAAAAAAGTGGTACCAGTAAAAACTACAGCTCTTGGTGCCTATGTGTACAGTATATATATATATATAAATATATATATATATATATATACATACATGTATATATTGAGCGCTCTTCTTTAGTTAGCCTTGGGCAGCCAAGATGCTAGATTCTTTCCTTTTCTTATTAATACCTTTATTTAGAGTACAATATCTTAATACATCCCATATGTTTAATGTGCAGGTGTCCTAATACTTTAGTCCATACAGTGAACGTGCGTTATCCATATTTTAGTGTCATCATATTTGCCAATTATAAAGTGAGTGCAAAACAAAGAAACCATGGCTTGACTAATACCAGGTCAGATATGAATGAATTACATGAATGTTTTCAGTACAACCTCTAATATATTTACATCTAACAGTTTTGTCTTACTTGCAGGACATTTCATCTGAAATTTTTGTATGAGACCCTTAGTCTTTATTGCAACATTCTGTACCTTGTATTTCTAGAACTCTATTTAGTCATTGTTCTTTTTTTTCCACGCAGTAAAATGAGGATGGATTTAATTTATAGGCAAAAAATCCACATGGGTGTTCCCTGATATCCACATGAGAATGAAGCACTCAAATGGCAATGTTAAGCCTCTAGTAAAATCTCAATGTGCGTATGGCAGCTGCATCAAACTTGTAGGGTCACCAACAGGACATCCCCTCTGTAAGAAACCTCTCTTTAATTTGTCCCATTGTTACGTTCCCCTATTGTGAACCTCCTACTCATTGCTTGTGCTGCCTCCTGTGACTCCACAGAACATGATCACAATTGCATTGCTTCACAGGAAAACAAAACCAAATCCTAGGATAACATTAAAAATTCCTCGCATCTCTAGGGTCTATCTCTAAATACCTATAGCATTTAAATGTAAAACTCCACTGATAATAACTTTAACATCTCCGATACATGACTGCAGAATGAGACCCTAAACAATCCCATATGTTCTTCTGTACAGGATCTCTGCTGGCCTGACCATTCTCATTAACTCCATAGATACATCCCATAACAAACCAGTGAGATCTGGCTCAGCAAACAGTTGTTCCCTTAAATGTGTGTTCATGGTCCCAGTAACCACACATTGCTCTTTTTTCTCCTCTGTAAATATACCCAGGCTGGGGTGTGATTGGGTCATGGAAGTGTTTGTCTCAGAGACATGCCTAGTAACGGGCCCTGGAGATAGTGCGGTGATCTCGCTGCGAGAATGTTTCATAGTGAGCTGTTTACTTTAAGAACAAACATAAGAAACCCTGCAAATCCAGACAGCGCTCCAAGTCCTTCCTAACATCTTGCACAGTCCTTATTTCATCCCTTAGCAGACCTTGTGATTGATTACAGAAAAATCTCCTCATACTCCATACTGTAAAAACCACTTCACGTTGCAGTTATATTAAAATGGACCCATCGACAGGTTTAAAGGGTCTAAAGTAAGGGCTTTAGAGATAAATAAAAATGCAAATTAGGTTTGCGAGAGGCGGGGAATACAGTACAATATAGTGGTTGTCAGGCGAACAGAGGGGAGGGACTAGAAGGTGAAGGGGCCGAACTGAGCAGGGCTCTAGCAGCTTTATTTAAATATTTTTTTCAAACTCTGATATCTCGGCGCTGAAGGGGTCAATTAACTAATGAAAAGTATGTGCAAATTCAGGGTCAGAAGGAATATATGACCATGCCCTTACTTTTTACCCTACAAACCTGCTGTCTGGTCCTCTTTAGGGCTAGAATTTCATGTTTTAGGGTGTTTTGCCCCAAAAAACGGCAAAACTGCCACACAGTATTTTTTCCGTGCGAAAAACGCTGAGGCCAGATGTTAGCAGGGAGTCAATAGGGAAATTCAAAATCCACTTTGTGTTTTTGGGTTAGGCGTTTTTTCCCCTTACCCCAGCATTTTGCTGCGATCTGGCAGTTTTGCCATATTGCAGCTTACTGAGACTATTGAGTTTTTTTAAGCAAAAACACCATAGTTTCGGCATCCTCGGAGGGAGGTAGTGATGCATAGCATCACTTCTTTCCTCCGCAGCCATACAGCTTCCAGCACAGCATAGTGCTGCCCTGGGAACTGTCCTGACAGAAATTGGGACTCAGCTGTGCCATGGCTGTACAGCTGGGAGCACAGCTGATGCTGAGCAATAGATATACGTCGTATATCTACGGCCTAGCAAAAAGTAAAGTGTACCTGTCATTAGCAAAAACCTTTCATATAATGTAGAAAATAACATTATATGTACATTTGTAATATACATTGGTTAAAAAATCTGTTAATTTTTGATTGACAAAATGCTGCCCCTGCAGCTATTGCCTCTATGTCTCTGTGAGGAGTCAAAATACAGGAAGTGTGGGTGGACAAGCAGGGATCTGTGCAGTGAGGACAAGTATTGCTCTGTACACTGAGGACAAGCAGGGCTCTGTACACGGAGGACAAGCAGGGCTCTGTACACTGAGGACAAGCAGGGCTCTGTACAATGAGGACAAGCAGGGCTCTGTACACTGAGGATAAGCAGGGCTCTGTACACTGAGGGCAAGCAGGGCTCTGTACACTAAGGACAAGCAGGGCTCTGTACACTGAGGACAAGCATGGCTCTTTGCAGTGAGGACAAGCAGGGCTCTGTACACTGAGGACAAGTAGAGCTCTGTACACTGAGGACAAGCAGGGTTCTGTGCACTGAGGACAAACAGGGCTCTGTGCTCTGAGGACAAGCAGTGCTCTGTACACTGAGGACAAGCGGGGCTCTGTGCACTGAGGACAAGCAGAGCTCTATACACTGAGGACCAGCAGGGCTCTGCGCACTGAGGCAAGTAGGTGTCTTCCTCTTCCTCAGGAAGAGACTCTTTAAATTTAGGAGAGAGTAATCCGAAGGAATCTGTGTCCCAGTCGTCCGATGGGAAGTAGGCGAAAGGAATCTGTGTAGGGTTCTTCGGATGGGTCACCGATGCCGCCCATTCTCCTATCACAATCTCCCCCCTCTCAAGAGAATGCAACGGTGTGGGGAGATAGTCCCTTTTAACTGCACGACAGTGAACCAGGAAGGTCCCGCCATGACGACAGTCCATGAGGGTGCCACACCCCCGCACTTTGTAAAATTTCACAACTGTAGCTCTGCGACTTTCCAGGGGTGTCTCTCCCTCTCGGGGATGATCCAACATTCTGATGTATAGGGTAGTGTTGGGCGGACTTATTCGCATTTCTAATTTTTATTGTGAATATCGCAAATTCGCGAATTCGCTAATACTGCAAATATATTCGCTATATATTTGAAATTGCGAATATTCGATTTTTTCCACATATGCGCATATTCGCATATGTGAATATTCACATGTGCGAATTTTTGCATATGTGAATATTCGCATATTCCTTCTTTTCACTTGTGGACCAATTAGAATGATGCAAATACACTTGTCAGAGGTTATCAACAACATCCCTAGCAACCAATAGTAAAGTTGCCCACCCCCTCACTGTTTTCTTCCTCCAAAACGCAAATATGCGAATATTCGCATATTCGAATATAATGGATATAAAGAATATGCGAAATTCTCGAATATAGGATGAATATTCGTCTATATATTGACGAAATATCGCAAATTCGATTATGGGCAATGCCGCTCATCACTAGTATAGGGCCTCCAGGGTCTAGGTGTCTTGCTGCTGCACTTGGCGTTCTTCATAAGGTAGCAGCTTTGGCCCACACTCCTTTCTTCTTTGTGCCCTAATCTCCTCCACTATTTCGGCCACCTGGGCTTCTCTCTTAGACCTCCCGGACAGGGCGGTCGGAACTGAGGGATGGGACTTCCTTGGCAGGGGAAGAAGGTGCTCTCGCATACAGTGGATCAGTCTGGGCTCATCGCCAAATAACCACTGGGGCAATGGTGGGGACCAGGGGCATACTGCAGACTTCTGGACCTTGGGGGTTTGCTCGGGGCTAGGGGTAGAAGGAGGGCTAAAGAAAGCGGCCTCAGAGGGGGTACTCACTTCTGACTCCTCTGTAGGGATTTCCGCCCAAGATACCCAGGTTCGGGGGTGAGGGGACAGCCTCACCAACAATGCTCCTCTAGAAGATGCCGGCATTTCCTCCACCGGGGTTGCTGGCCAATCTCCATCGTCCTTGGGCAGCGGGATTTGGTAGCAAGCCTCTTCAGCCCCAATGGAGATTCGTTGTAGACAATCTGTCAGATCCTGAAACATGTGCGCCACGTCAACTTTCCGGGCCTCCGGCGCCATCTTGGGACTCTCTGACCTCGTGCTTGCCTGTTCCGCCATGTTGCTCCACTCACAGACTTCCGGCAAATGAAGTATGTCAGCGGTGCAGCGGATCCTTACAGTTCCACTTCAGCTTTAATACAGCGACATGGTTTCCATACCCAGGGGCGGGACGTTGACCAGCACGGGACATTTTTGCACGCTTCTCCGACACATCGTTAACCCTTGCAGGTACAGGCAACACTTTGTGACATAGCATTACTTGGGACCTGATCTTACACATGGTCGGCACAGTATTTGACAATTCACAATGGCCGATAACAGTCTTTTCTTCACCTCCCCCTCTGTTTCACAAGCACCTCAGAATAAACACTTTTCACTGATAAAGTCCTGTACACTTTCTGGTGCAATTTTTGTTGCACAATCGTGCGTTTTACTCTGCATTACTGGACACAGTTCAGACAGCACTTTAGGCATCCTGTATCCTGTTTGTGATGCCAAAAGTTGTGGTGAGGGTGTGATGAGGGCAGATACAATTACCTTATGGGCAAATGGAATTAACCCCTTGTGTTCGTGATGCCAGGGCGTGGTTTATCCTCTACACCACCTAAAGGTATACTGCTGAATCCTGGGCTAGGCACGGGGCAAATAATGACTCCGATGTCAAGTTATGGAACAACGGCAGCTTTACTAAGTCAGACAAGTGTAACAGTCTATACAGCTCAGCCAGGCCCATGGAGGTGACCAGTGACTTAAGAGACCACAGGGCTTGCTGGGACTCATGGTGGACTGGAACAATTTGTTGCAGAGCCACGCTGACTTGAGACAGATTGACTTGGACTATCTTGACTATGACAGACTATGACTGACTTCACCCCTTTCTGTAGCTTACCAGGATTTGACTGGACCTGTGGGGCAATGGACCTGAGAATCTGTGGCTACGTGGTTGACTTTAGGCCTCTTTGGGACTCCAGGCACACTCTGACAGGACTGAACTGCACTGAATCTCAGCAAAGACTCTAAGAGGCTGAGCTAGCTCCACCCAGGGCTTATATAGTGAGACTCGGAGGGGTCCCATAGGTCACCCTGTAGGCCACATTGTCACTGGTACCTTCCCTGGTTACAATCACATGACAACAGGTCTTAAAGTGTGTTATACACACATCTTATGTACAATGCATTACATATCATAGGCACTTTTATTATACAAGACACAGGTGCAGGGGGCCCAGGGGTCACAGAATGGAGTCTGCCTGACAGGGCAGCTAGGGTACAGGGGTGCAACTCCTGTACTGGGCTACCACAATAGCCTTGAAAGGGAAGACAATGGTGTCACTCACGCAACCCTTCACTGCCTCTGTCTGCAGGTGCAGTACATTGAATGGTGGAGTGAGAGCTGCTGGGATGCAATCTCTACAGTTTGGCGTGATGAGGCTAGCGTGATGGTGTGATGTTTTAGCTATGTTTGGGGCACTATGACCTTTTGGGCGGCACAGGAGGAATTATTACATTACATTTATTATATGTGAGGGGCACGTGACAGGGGCATTAGGGTTATGTGGGGGAAGGACGGTGGGATTATTATTATATGTGGGGGCACAGGACAGGGGTATCATTATATTTTATGTGTGGGGGTCCATTATTACTATATGTGAGGAGCACAGACAGTTGCATTTCAGAGGTATGGTGTATACTATAAGGAATAGGTTGGGGGGGGGGGGATTGGGGCCCCATGAAAAGTTTGTACACCCCTGGTATAGTAGTTGTAATGCCCTGCCTCTATTGTTTCTGTGACATTTTTGTGAACTAAGAAAATAAAATGTTAAGTATGAGGTTCTGCATATGGTCCAATAATGCAATTTTCAAATAAAACATCCATAGGAATGTTTCCTAGAACTGTTTCTTTTTTTACCCTTTACGTACCATGATCAAAGTGGAAAAACACATGGGGGAAATTGAGATCTATTAAAATTTGTACAATAAAAAAAAGTGGAGCAATGCCAACCGTAACCAATAAGGGTCTTTATTAAATAGGTTACTTAAAACATTACTGTCATTTGAATACTTCTTTAAATGTATTTATTTAATACTGCCTTAATAAAATAAGCATTTGCTTAATAGTGAAGTAGGGTGGGGGATATCTCCCTGCTCTGCTCACTTCCAGGCTTTAATGAACTCAGCAGTGGCAGCTGAACAATGTGAGAGGGAGAGTTAGACATCTGCAGCCTTAACAGAAGAGGACAGTGATTTGTAGGCACACCGACCACCAGTACACGGTACTACATTGGTTAATTTTTTTATATACACACTTATATGTCTTGTGGACTTGCACCCTATACTATGGACATGGTATGCACCACTGCAGGCCATATGATAAGGGAGAGGAAGGAGAGAGAGAAATCAGAAAGTTGTCATGCTCAGAAAAACTGCAGGAACACTAAACACCCCTATAGAAAAATGATGGTAAATAAAACAAATAAAACAAATAAAATGTTAATAAAATTAAAGGCGTACTCCAGAGAAGAAGTTTGCTATGGGGATTTGTTCCTGCTCTGAACAGTTCCTGACATGGACAGAGGTGTCAGCAGAGAGCACTGTGGTCAGACAGAAAAGAAATTCAAAGAAAAGAACTTCCTCTATAGTATACAGCAGCTGATAAGTATTGGAAGGATTAGGATTTTTAAATAGAATAACACATCTGTTTAACTTTCTGGCACCAGTTGATTTAAAAGCATTTTTTCCACCAGAGTACCCATTTAAGAGTAGTGATTAAGTAATTTAATCTCCCACTGCTGTTATTAACCTCTTAAAGGAAACATATGATATGACGCCCCCTCCATATAGCTCTATGGGAGAGCCATTTTGCAATCTTTGGCTCTCCCTATGTAGAGGGGACGTGGCTGCCCCCCGCTTCTGGGGTCGTGATGCGCCTTTGGATAGTGGATATGTTTTTTTTTACATGATAATCCTTCTTTAAAGGGGTAGTCCAGTGGTGAAAAATTATCCCCTATCCCCTATAACATCTGCAGTGCCACAGTTTGGAGACCTCTGCACAGTAGTCTCCAAACTGTGGTGCTCCAGATGTTGCAAAACGACAACCTCTAGAGGGCCACAGTTGAAGATCACTTACCAACGATGCCCGCGCTGATGATCTTTCCTTTCATAATCGCGGTCCTGCCGCTGGTCCCCGCCGCAGATCTCCACCATCGATCTCTGCCCACAGTCTCCACTCGCAGGTACCTGCCACCTCACTCCTATCCTTCAGGATGATCAGTGCTGTCTCTAACAGCACCGATCCCCCTTATTTTCTGGGCGATCGGGTCATCAGAATTGACCAGTGAATCACAGCAATCGCCGACAAGGGGGGGTCTCAGGACCCACCTAGGTGATGTCCTGGGATGGCTGCTGATAGATATCAGCAGTCATCCCGTTCCAATCACCACCCCATGTGTGGTGGTGACCAGAAACGTCAAGGGCGTACAGGTACGCCCTTTGTCCTTAAGTACCAGGGAGCAAGGGCCTACCTGTACGGTTAAGGACACAGCCCATTTTGGCCTTAAGGACACAGGCAATTAATTTTTTTTGCATTTTCATTTTTTTCTCTTTGCCTTCTAAAAATCATAACTCTTTTATATTTTCATCCACAGATGAGTATGAGGGCTTGTTTTTTGTGTGCCCAATCGTCCTTTGAAATTACATCAATTATTTTACTGTAAAATGTACTGCGCAACAAAAAAATATTATTTGTATGGGAAAATTGAAAAGAAAACTGCAATTTAGCAAATTTTGGAAGGTTTCGTTTTCACATTGTACACTTTATGGTAAAAATGACATGTTTTCTTTATTTTGTGGGTCAATACGATTAAAATGATATATGCTTTTCTACTATTGTGTGGCTTTAAAAAAATCTCAAACTTTTAAAACAAAATTAGTATTTTTAACACCTTAACGGCCATGGATGTGTATACACGTCCATGGTTCTCGTGGGTGCTGCCCAGTGCACCCACGAGACAGCAAATACTAAGTATTCCAAAGCATTAAAAAAGTGTAAAAAAATAATATAAAATAAATAAAAGTGTAAAAACAATAAGTGTTAAAAAAAGTGTAAAAAAAGTAAGTGTAAAAAAATAAAATAAAAAAACATTTATTAAATAAATATAATGAAAAATAAAACAGCGTGATATTATAAAAGGTGTATTTCCTCCATTTCAAAAGCGACTTACCAAAATGATGTCCTAAAAATAAAGAATTTGTGGGGAAAAAAGCTAATTGCTATTATTTTCCACTGACTTTGAAATAATTCTAGCTACACAATAAGGGCTTAACGTACTCACTTTTGCCCTAGGTGAATACTTTAGGGGGTGTAGTTTCAAAAATGGGTTCACTTCTGGGGGTGCAGTGTTCTGACAGCTAGAATGCTTTGCAAGGTGAAGTGCGGACTATAATTTGTATAATGATATCCTGAAAGCCAAATGGCGCTCCTCTCCTTTTGGGTCCCACAATGTGGCCATACAACCAAATATGGCCTAAGCGGGGGTATTACCGAACACAGGACAAACAGCGTAATAAAATATGGGGTGCATTTTCTACTTTTCAGATGCAATTTCCCAAAAATATGTCCCACAAATAATGCATTTGTGAATGAAAAAAGAAAATGTCAATGTTTCCACTGATTTTGTAACCATTCCAGCCACACAAAAAGGACTCAAAGTACTCACTTTTGGTCTAGGTGAATACTTTAGGGGGTGTAGTTTCCAAAATGGGGTCACTTGTATGGGTTCTGTTTGGTTCCGGCAGCTAAAACCCTTTACAGGCATGAAATGCGGCCTATAATCCATTGGGCCTAAAATGGTGCCCTGAAAGCCAAATGGAGTTCCTCTCCTTCTGGGTCCTACCACATGACCAAGGAACCAAATATGGCCTAAGCGGGGGTATTTCCAAACACGGGCCGAGCAACTTAATAAAATATAGGGTGCATTTCTTGCAATATCAGAGGTGATGTACAAAAAATATGTCCCATAAATGAAGCAATTGTGAAGAAAAGCAAATTTCGAATTTTTAACACTGACTTTGTAATAATTCCTGCCAAAAAAACTATAGTGTTAAAATACTCACTGTACCCCCTAACGAATACCTTGAGGTGTCTAGTTTTTAAAATGGGGTAATTTGGGGGGGGGGGGTCCTATGTTCTACCACCTTCAAATTTCTGAAAACCTTGCATAGCACAAACAAAAAATTTACTTTTCACATTTTCTAAATTTTCTAAATTTCAAGTTAAATTGTTAGGCTTCTAATTCATTTAAGATATTAATAAAAAATGCTTTCAAAATAAAGTAGACGTATGAAATTATAAGATTCATAAACTATTTGGTCACGAAATATAAATATATGCAACCTATTAGTGTTAAAATAGCAAAAAATCTTTATTTTTTTTATTTCATGATTTTTTGCATTGTAAAAAAAACTACAAATGTTATCGGCTTACTTTTACTATGTACATGAAGGACAACTTATGACAAAAAAACAATGTCAGAATTATCGTGATTGGCAAAACGTTACCAGAGTTATTCTCTAATAAAGACAGACATCCCCGATTTGATAAACAGGCCTGGTCTTTCAGGGGCGTACAGGTTTACGTGTATTGG
Source organism: Hyla sarda (assembly GCF_029499605.1). Taxonomy (NCBI): domain Eukaryota; kingdom Metazoa; phylum Chordata; class Amphibia; order Anura; family Hylidae; genus Hyla; species Hyla sarda. Next base: position 90,565,643 of record NC_079191.1, on the reverse strand, counting down.
TCCTTAAGGGGTTAAAATCACTCTATTTTGACCACCTATAACTTTCTCATTTTTCAGTATACAGAGCTGTTTGAGGGCTCATTATTTTGCGCTTTGATCTGTACTGTTTATCTGTATGAAACTTTTCAATCGCTTTTTATTAAAAAAATTGGAATGTGATGTCACAAAAACGCAGCAATTTTGGGCTTTTAAAAATTTTTTTTTACATTTACGCCATTCGCGTAAGGGATCATTAACATTATATTTTGATAGTAGGACATTTATGCACACGGCGATACTAAATATGCTTATTAATTTTTTTCTACGCTTTTTGGGATAAAATGGGAAAAAGGGGCCATTTACATTTTTATTGGGGGAGGGACTTTTGCACATTTTTAAAAAACGTTTTTTAGCTTTTTTTTTTAATTATTATTTTCACACATTTTATGTCCCCATAGGGGACTATTTATAACAAACATTAGATTGCATATACTGAACAGTGCTATGCATAGGCATAGCACTGATCAGTATTATCGGTGATCTTCTTCTCTGGGATGCTCAGTCTCAGACCAGAGGAGATACCAGGGCATCAGGATGCACATTTACATCCTATGTCGTTAATTGGTTAAGGTCCTAGGAGCTTCCTTCATGATGCTCCGCTATTTCTCTTTTTTTTTTATTTATTCCCGGGGGAAGAACCAGAGTTGAACTGCTTTCCATCTGTACACACATAAGTAAGCATTTCCTTGGTTGCCTGTCTATCACAGGACATTGGGGGGGATTTATGAAAAGTGGAGCAGGTGAACGTCTTTTTACTTTATTCATTCATGTAGTGGAAACTTTGTACCTACACCTAATTCATCACATAGTCCAGGGCATGTGATAAATCTGGTGCTGATCACATTTCTCACATCAGTACTCCACTTTGTATGGTGTTTTTCTGCGACTTTTTGTGCGACTTTTTAATCCATGTGACAATTATGCAACTTTTTAATAATGCTGTCCACAGTCAGTTTGTAAGTGCATTTTTAATTGGTGGTGACTAGCGTCCGTTTTGATGGGTTGCGCCAAAGTATGAGAAAAAAGTCACATTCTCCTAAATCTGACCACTGCAAAAAATCAACCAAAAGCATGTCTACCACAGCAACAAACCAAAACACCTGTAGATAAAAAGTCACAGGAAAAACACACTGCGCCAAAATATTGAGACAAATTTACCCAAGAAAATCAGGGTACAATGCTTCATAAATACTCCTCTCTGCTAAACCATGACATAGTGCTGGTGAAAGTGCACTGGGGTCATTTATAATACACTACTATAGATGGTGTCTGGAGGGAGATGGGAGTTACTGATGCATTTGCTTGAAAAGGTGCTATGTAAGCAGAAATAAAAACAACTGCAGCAGCACAACAAGGAAGGGGTTATATGTAGCACTGAACTACTTCTGCTGCTATAAGGAGAGGGAAGCCTTAATTTCTTGCTGTGGCAGTGCAGTTTCTCTGGAGGATACACAAAGATTACTGGTACACAGTCTTTCTCTCTACCTCTATCCAGCATAGAGCAGTGGCGAAGCCTCGCCCCCACTTCATTCTGTCCTGTTTTTTTTTTCCAACTGAATTAAAAAAATGTACATATGTGTTTTGCATTTGTTGTTGCATTATGTATGCCTACTTCACATAGCAAATGATATGATTCAAAGATAAATTAAATCACACATATATATATATATATATATATAATTTTTTTATTTTTTTTCTGCAGCATTTTTTTCATAGCACATCATGTGATTGATAGATTAAGGGGGTGATTTATCAAAATCTGTGTAGAGAAAGAGTGGTGCAGTTGCCCAGAGGCCTTTTAAAATATGAAAGAAGCGATCTGATTGGTTTCTATGGGCAACACATTCATCCGCTACACATGTATTGATAAAAGTGATTCAAGGGTTTCTCTTTAAAAAAAAAGGACCTGTGATCAATTTTAAATAAATACATTTTGCAGCCTCAGGTGCCTTGATTCCAATGCTGTGTTAAGCCGTGCACCCTCTCAGCTTCATATTCACACCCCCTGGAGCCTGATACATACCCCCTCAGCATCATACCTCCCCCCTCCCACCTGATTCACACCCATCAGCCTCATATCCCCCTCCCCCCAGCCTGATTCACACCTCTTTTTTAAATAATGTCCCCACCCATCTGACTGTCTCAGGACAGGTGATGCGTAACAATATAAAATAATTATAATGCATACGACTACCTTAGCAAAGAAACATAGTTCATAAGGTTGAAAAAAGGTCCATCAAGTTCAACCTATAACCCTAATGAGTCCCTACTGAGTTGATCCAGAGGAAGGCAAAAAACCCTCATACTAGAGGTAAAAATGATTTCCTGACTCCAAATATGGCATCAGAATAAATCCCTGGATCATCGTTCTGTCCCTATAAATACAGTATACATTACCAGCTATGTTATCACTCTCCAACAATGCATCCAGACACCTTTTAAATTCTTTTACAGAGTTCATCATGACGACCTCCTCAGGCAGAGAGTTCCACAGTCTCACTGCTCTTACAGTAAAGAACCCCTGTCTGTGCTAGTGTAGAAACCTTCTTTCCTCTAGACGTAGAGGATGCCCCCTTCTTATAAATACAGTCCTGTATAAATAGATCATGGGAGAGATCTCTGTACTGTCCCCTGATATATTTATACATAGATATTAGGTTGCCTCTAAGCCTCCTCTTTTCCTAAACTAAATAACCCTAATTCTGATAATCTTTCTGGGTACTGTAGTCCTCCCATTCCCTGTATTACCCTGGTTGCCCGTCTTTGAACCCTATCCAGCTCCACTATATCCTTCTTGTACACCGGTGCCCAGTACTGTACACAGTATTCCATGTGTGGTTTGACTAGTGATTTGTACAGTGGTAGAATTATTTCCTTGTCGTGGGCATCTATGCCCCTATTTATGCACCCCATGATTTTATTTGCCTTGGCAGCAGTTGCCCGACACTGGTCACTACAGCTAAATTTACTATTAACTAAGACTCCCAAGTCCTTTTCCACATCTGTTGTCCCAAATGTGCTCCCATTCAATACAAAATTTTCTTCCCCATGTGCATTACCTTACATTTATCAGTGTTGAACCTCATCTGCCACTTCCCAGCCCAAACCTTCACCCTATCCAGATCCATTTGTAACAGTGCACTGTCCTCTATTGTGTTAACCACTTTTCAGAATTTAGTATCATCTGCAAAGATTGCTACTTTACTATTCAACCCCTCTACAAGGTCATTAATGAATATATTAAATAGAACAGGACCCAAGACGGACCCCTGTGGTACCCCACTAGGAACAGTCACCCAATCAGAATAAGTACCATTAATAACCACCCTCTGTTTCCTATCACTGAGCCAGTTACTTACCCATATTCAAAAATAATATTTTTTTTTGTATATACTCTTACTTGTAATTTCCTTAAGGAAACTTCCCCTTTTATCATAGTGTTGTATTTCCAAAAATCAAGTATTCATTTCTTGATATTTCTTTATAGTGGCTCAATTTTACTCATAGTGTGTCATTTGCCAGTCCTAAAAAGTGGGACCTAAAGTGTAGATAGTCTCTTTAAGGTGACTGCCAAACCGTCACATGGAGTCTTGTAAGCAAGGCAATGCTTCATGTTAAATTATGCAAAGTAGCCTACAGAAGGAAATAGCTTGATCCCTTCAAATGAATGTTTGATACTTAAATGATCTGTGTTGTTTCCAACAACTTCCCTCCATTTTATAGAGTATAGAGTCAATGGGACTCTGCAACTGCAGAATGTCCGTGTGAAATTCCGCACAGAAATTCCATCGTGTGAACATAGTCATATTGGGCGGCCAGCCGGGGAATGAAGCACTTAACCATGAGCGTCATCTAGGTATACCTAGAGATCGGTAGGGGTCCCATGACTGTCTGTGTGACAGTCTCCTATTTATCTGGTGTAGGAAGCCTTTGTGGCACTTGTGGTCGTTTGCAGGCATCCTCCATTGTATGCATTTTTTGCTGGGGATCGCCCATAGCAACGGTCCGCAAGTGCAGGCTCTGCCCCCCAGTATCTATGTATATCTGCATTCAGGGTTTGAGCACCTTCTTCCATCTGATACCATGTCAATGCATTTGTTTAAAGTTTATACTAATGCGCCTTTATTATCATTTTAGGTAGCATTAAAGGAGATGTCCGGTGCAAATTTTTTCTATTCCATCCTGCCTGGGCTGCAAAAAAAAGACAAAACAAACTTTCACTTACCCTCCTACGTTCCCCCGGAGCTTCGCAACAGCTGATCAGTCGGCCGGGCTGTTTACTTCCTACTTCCTTTAGCCCGGGACGTCACACGGTGCTTCAGCCTATCACGGGCTGCAGCGATGTCCCGCCTTGGCCGGTGATAGGCTGAAGTGTCGTGTGACATACCGGGCTAAGGGAATTAGGAAGTAAACAACCTTGCTGTCCGATCAGCTGTTGCGGAGCTCCGGGGAAACATAGGAAGGTAAGCAAAAGTTTGTTTTGTCTTTTTTTGCAGCCCGGGCAGGATGGAATAGAAAAAGTCTGCACTGGACATCTCCTTTAAGGTATACCTGTGAGGCCGGCAACACATCAGCCAACTTGGGTGGGGCTCATAGCCTTGTTTCCTCCTCCCATTGTATGTGTGCCCAGCCACACTGGAGGTAACCCGGGAGCAGTCTGTGGGTCGGACCTAATGCTGCTGTAAGTGCCCACTGGCCCCTGGTTTTGCCCATACAGCACAGGTAGGTTAGTGTTAGGTCCCGTGCCACTTGAGAAACCTTGGAGTTGGTGTGCGGGCTCAGGTATGTCCTTCATATAAGGTATACTGGCTAATGTCTCAGTTTTACATCAGTGTTGAGGGTTAGCCAATGTCACTGTTTACATCTACCACAGTAGTGCATCTATATTCCTTCCTAGATTATTTTGATTGTTTTACATCCACACCTATTTATCTGGTGTAGGATGCCATTGTGGTACTTGTGGTCATTTACAGGCATCCTCCATTGTATGTATTTTTGCGCTGGGGATCACCCATAGCAACGGACCTCAAGTGCAGGCTCTGCCCCCCAGTATCTATGCATATCTGCATTCAGGGGTTGAGCACCTCCTGCCATCTGATACCACGTCAATATATTTGTGTAAACGGTTCTCCTGAAATTACAGTAATGCATTAAGAGGGTTTTTTCTATTAATCAATGTTATAAAATGTTTAAGTAATAAATTATATTATAGATTGAAGATTTTAAAAAATGCCATAGGCCTAATATGCACTATATAACATGCGACTTTATCTCATTATTGTAGAAAATAGAAAATGTACAAGGATGTATTGTATGGGTGGTGCACACACGGTGGACAAAAAAATCTGCATTGCAGGACGATTTCAGCCTGGAAAAAATCTGTACATGTGAATGATATCGGAGGATCTGGTGGGGATTTTCCACTTTTTGTGAATTTATCCTAAACCCGCAAGCAAATCCTGCTCTCTGCAGCGAGGGAGGGGTGATCCTAGGCCCGGTTCTCACCTCATGGATTCTGCGCCCCTTCCAGCTATTGATTGGCCTTAATTGGGTCTAATTATAGGATTATTCTGTGGGGGGGTGAAAGTGAATCTCATATTAACAAGTAACATAAGTTTCTTCTGAGACTAAAGCTGTTACATGTGCTGTAACGTCTTTATTCTTTTCTTGCCCGTGCTTTCCCTGGTGCAGCATAGCTGTGGTTTTCCTCTCCTACTGACATGGCCCGAGCTGCTGGAATCCTTCATAGAAGTTTTCCCCAGACTCGAATCTAATGAGTTCCATCCTCTCCTCCTGACCCTCTCCAAGCAGCAATCTTAATTCACGTCCTCAAGATCCCCCATAGCTATCACAGGGCACGTTTTGAGGTTATTGTTGCCTTATGAGCAGCACACCTGGGCCCCTGATGGTCCCCTTCTGCTTATTACATGTTTTTCCATTAAGGAGGTATAATATAAGAAAAAGAACAGCATCCAATTCTATTCATGCTTAGTACTTTACTCTGAATACATATTGATTCTTCTTTGTAAATTTATGAATAAAAATCCTACATATAGAGTTGTATACAGATGTAGTAGAATTGATTTTGTTAGCGTAGTTGAGGTGTCATTCTTCATAACTCATTGAGATATAATTAATTTACCTGATTTATATTGATAAACAAGATAAATAATTAAGGATAGGGTCACACAGTGCATCCGCAGTGTATTTGGTGCTGCGTAGGCACTGCCGGTGATGTAAAGTTTTCTGAGATCCGTACAAAACTGCGATGTGCGTGCATAGTTTCCTACAGACTGCGCAGTTAGCATAGGGCTGATGTTAGTCAGGGGAGTCTGTAGTAAACTGAGAGCGCATGCACTCCGAGTAGGTAGTGCAGTGGAGCAGGCGGGTAGGTAGGCAGACCAGCGTAGTTAGCATAGTGTAAGTGTAGGGTTTGCGTAGTTTTATCAGTGTAGCGTAGTTAGCTTAGATTGTAGTGTAGCTTAAGTTTTAAAGTGAAGGGATGTAGGTTAGGTTTTAAAGTAAAGGGACTACAACACCCAGCATGCCAAGGCAGCCTAAGGCTGTCCAACTAAATTGGAGTTGTAGTTTTGCAACGGGAGACAAGCGTAGTTAGCGTAGTGTAGTGTTAGTGTAGTCTTAACCCCTTGGGGACGGAGCCCATTATAACCCTTAGGATGGGTTGATTCCGAGATTGCTTTTTCATGACATATTCTACTTTATGTTAGTGGTAAATTTATGTCCATACTTGCATCATTTCTTGGTAAAAAATTCCAAAATTTCAGAATAAATTTGAAAATTTAGCATTTTTCTAACTTTGAAGCTCTCTGCTTGTAAGGAAAAAGGGACATGTCAAATAAATTACATATTGATTCACATATACAATATGTCTGCTTTATGTTTGCATCATAAAGTTTACATGTTTTAACTTTTTGAAGACATTATAGGGCTTCAAAGTATAGCAGCAATTTTCCAATTTTTCCCCAAAATTTCAAAATCAGAATTTTTCAGGAACCAGTTAAGTTTAGAAGTGAATTTGAGGGACTTTGGAAATTCCCTATAATGGACCCCATTATGAAAACTGCACCCCTCAAAATATTCAAAATGACATTCAAAAAGTTTGTTAACCCTTTAGGGGTTTCACAGGAATAGCAGCAATATAGAGGAGAAAAATAAAAATCTCCATTTTTTTTTACACTGAAATGTTATTGTAGCCCCATTTTTTTTTCCATTTTTACAAGGGGTAAAAGGTAAAAACTTGTAATTCATTTTCTCTCGAGTAAGGAAATACCTCATATGTGGATGTAAAGTGCTCTGTGGGTGCACTAGAGGGTTCAGAAGGGAAGGAGCGACAGTGGCATTTTGGAGAGCAAATTTTGCTGAAATGGTTTTTGGGGGGCATGTCCCATTTAGGAAGCCACCATGATGCCAGAACACCCCACATGGTACACTATTTTGGAAAATACACCCCTCAAGGAACGTAACAAGGGGTACAGTGAGCTTTTACACCCCACAGGTGATTGACGCACTTTCGTTAAAGTGGGACGTGCAAATGAAAAATTAGATTTTTAACACTAAAATGCTGGTGTTACCCCAAACTTTTCATTTTCACAAGGAGTAATAGGAGAAAATGCCCCACAAAATTTGTAACCCGATTTCTCTCTAGTAAGGAAATACCTCATATGTGAATGTAAAGTGCTTTGTGGGTGCACTAGAGGGCTCAGAAGGGAAGGAGCGACATTGGGCTTTTGGAGAGCGAATTTTCCTGAAATGGGGGACATGTTGCATTTAGGAAGCCCACATGATGCCAGAACAGTAAAAAAAAACAAAAAAAAACATGGCATACTATTTTGGAAACTACACCATTTAAGGAATGTAACAAGGCGTACAGTGAGCCCAGTGAGCCTTAACACCCCACAGGTGATTGACAAACTTTCATAAAATTGGGACATAAAAAAAATGCTGGTGTTACCCCAAATTTTTCATTTTCACAAAGGGTAATAGGAGAAAAGTCCCCAAAAATGTTTTAACCCCATTTCTTCTGAGTATGGAAATACCCCATATGTGGATGTAAGGTGCTCTGAGGGCAAACTACAATGCTCAGGAGAAAAGAAGCGCCATTGGGCTTTTGAAGAGAGAATTTGGTTGGAATGGAAGTCGGGGGCCATGTGCGTTCACAAAGCCCCCCGTGGTGCTAGAACAGTGAACCCCCACATGTGACCCCATTTTGGAAACTACACCCCTCACAGTATTTAATAAGGGGTACAGTGAGCATTTACACCCCACTGGCATTTGACAGATCTTTGGAACAGTGGGCTGTGCAAATGAGAAATTACATTTTTCATTTTTACAGACGACTGTTCAAAAAATCTGTCAGACATCTGTGGGTCGTAAATGCTCACTGTACCCCTTATAACATTCCGTGAGGGGTGTCGTTTCCAAAATGGGGTCACATGTGTGTGTGGGGGGGTCCATTGTTCTGGCACCATGGGGGCTTTTTAAACACACATAGCCTTCAATTCCAGTCTAATTCTCTATCAAAAAGCCCGATGGCGCTCCTTCTCTTCTGAGCATTGTAGTTCGCCCGCAGAGCACTTTACATCCACATATGGGGTATTTCCATACTCAGAAGAAATGGGGTTAAACATTTTGGGAGGCTTCTTTCCTATTACCCCTTGTGAAAATGAAAAATTTGGGGTAACACCAGCATTTCAGGGCAAAATATTTTTTTCGTTTTCATGTCCAACGAAAAATGTCAAAGACCTGTGGGGTGTTAAGGCTCACTATACTCCTTGTTACATTCCGTGAAGGGTGTAGTTTCCAAAATGGGGTCACATGTGGGTGTTTTTTTTCTTGCGTTCATGTCAGAACCGCTGTAACGATCAGCCACCCCTGTGCAAATCACCGATTTAGGCCTCAAATGTACATGGCGCTCTCTTACTCCTGAGCCATCTAGTTCGTCCGCAGAGCATTTTATGTCCACATATGGGGTAGGTACGTACTAAAAGGTTTTGTTTTTTCCTCCTTTTACTTTTTGTGAAAATGAAAAGTATGGGCAACACCAGCTTGTTAGTGTAAAAATTTTAATTTTTTTACACTAACATGCTGGTGTAGCCCCCCCCCCCCAAAAAAATCCCCCCAAAATTTGTAACGCAATTTCTCCTGAGTATGGAAATACCCCATATGTGGCCCTAATCTGTTGCCTTGAAATACAACAGGGCTCTGAATTGAGAGAGCGCCATGCGCATTTGAGGCCTAAATGAGGAATTTGCAATAGGGGTGGACCCGGATACAAGGATGGGGCTTGTCTCCACCAAAACCCTACAGCAGTGTTTCCCACACAGGGTGCCTCCAGCTGTTGCAAGACTCCCAGCCTACCAGGACAGTCTATGGCTGTCTAGCAATACTGGGAGTTGGTGTTTTGCAACAGCTGGGGGCTCCGTTCAGGAAACACTGCCCTATGAGACGTTTTTCATTTTTATTGTGGGGGGGGGGGGAGGCGTGTAGGGGGGTGTATACTTAGTGTTTTACTTTTTATTATTTGTTAGTGTAGTGTAGTGTTTTTAGGGTACATTCACACGGAGGGTGTTCACAGTGAGTTTTCCGCTGGAAGTTTGAGCTGGGGCGGAAAACTTGCCGCAGCTCAAACTTGTAGAGGGAAACCCACTGTAAACCCGCCTGTGTGAATGTACCCTGTACATTCACATGGGAGGGGGGGCGCCCCAAACCTTCAGCTGTGGCAAAACTGCAACTCCCAGAATGCACTGACAAACCATACATGCTGGGAGTTGTAGTTTTGCAACAACAAAATCCTATACGGCCGTTAGAAAATCCCATTATAGTCTATGGGATTTTTCCGCGAGCGGAGATTTGGCTTGGCAGCCGACGGCGGTGGTAGGACCGAACGGCACTGCGCCGTCACCATTGACGGCTATGCAGTACTCCCGGACTTGTCTGCCGCTGAAATTCCGCAGTGTGAACGGAGACCCATTCACACTAATGTTTAGTTCATGAACTATTTCTCCCGTTACTATCTTCCGGCCAAAATAACAGCCATTATTAATAACAGGCTATAACGGGTTAAAACGGCTATTAGAAAAATCCCATAGACTATAATGGGATTTTCTAACGGCCGTATAGGATTTTGTAACTGCCGTTTTACTGCTGATTTTCTGATTGAACTTCGAAAACAGAGTAATTATGTAGTGTGAAAGGGACCTAAACTAAGGGAACATCACAGGGAACAATGAACAATTTCCATCTTATGCTGCTCAACAAGTCCCTCAGTCCTGGTAACAGAATTAGGAAGAAGATGATAACACAGTGGTGGCACATTGTGTGGACAGATGCTAGTTCTCCTCTTGCAGGCATTTTGTATATTTTTGTTTTCGGAATTTCTAATAGGGGGCTTTCTCCTATGGAGCCAATTGTTTCTACAGTACCCCTATATTTCCAAATATAAACTATATAAGAAACATATTCGCACCTTATAACCTGCAGCTCTGCAACAAAGGATAAGGGATAAGATGTTTACAGCGGAGTACTCATTTTAGTTTTATTTCATTTGCAGACACATCATTTTATATTTGCAGACATCACACTTCAAAGCTATGTATCTAAATGGAAGGGGGCCAAGAGGTCAGACCCCCATAATCCTAACGTGCTAGCATATCCTAGTGATGACCAAAATGGTCATAGAAACTGATAGGTATAAAAAAGGTATGCCAGTAGGGTACCCCCTATGACATACACTTGTATGCAAATGCACATGGAGTAAAGCCCAGCATGTATTAAAAGAGCTTATTTCAGTATGGCATGTTGATGGGGCACACTCAGTGGCATCTATGCCACCACCTACAGAAATCTATAGCTATAACTAACAGTTGACATCTTTTAGTAATGACCAGAACATTTAAATGGGCACTGCCATTAAAACTAATTTTTGCTATTGCGCTCATTATGGTAAATAAATAAAAAATCTTTCTTATATACTTTGTTTAAAAAAAAAAAAGTTTTCTATGTTTTATTTGTGTTTAAAATAGCTGCCACTAGGTGTCTCCCTACTTGTCCAGAGCACATTTCCCCCATCTCTTGCACAGACTTTGGACTCCTGCTGGCTTGACAGATGTCCAAAACCAGGAAATGCAGTCTGGAGTGCTGTGTGTGTGTGGAGTGCTGTGTGTGTAGCCAATCATAGCACATGTAACATTGAACTGCTCTGTAGCAGAGTGAGGGAGGAAGTTCTCCCCTGTATGGCTTCAGATTATGTCACGCCTGCTGGGAAATGCCCCTTCCCAGTCTGTGAATCTGACTGAGACTGAGCAGAAAATACAGAACAATATCAAGGTAGAAAACTAACAAATATGAAAAATAAAGGCAGGGGGTGGTTTATCATAATGGGGGCAGTGAACTGGTATATGAAATTTAATAAGATCATGAGAAGTACTCTTTAAGAAGTTGGACAGAGGGAGAGGTCCTCCTTCGTAACATCATTTCCATCCATTGATACAACTGAGATTGGTCATTGTTTGCCTGGAATACCCAGAGCATTGGGAACTGGGAAAAGGACCCAGGAGACATGATTCTCTGAAACCAAGTAAGCAACAGCCTAGTGCTATGTCTGGTGACTATCCTCTACTTATTTAAATAATAATTCATTACTTATACAGCGCACACAGATTACACTCAAATTGGTCCCTGTACCCACCTTCACAATCTATATTCGCCTATTAGTATGTTTTGGGTGTGTGGGAGGAAACCAGAGTACCTGGAGAAAACCCTCACAAACATAGGAAGAACATACAAACTCATTGCAGATACACCAGCGCTGCAAGACAACAGTGCTAAACACTGAATCACTGTGCTGACATGTAAAGGAAACTTGCTTAGGGAGCAGTGCCAACAAATACTTCTGTTAGAAAAGTGCTGATGGTGGAGCTTTTCATCATGCCCATTTTTACCTTCTAGTGTTACAGAAAAAGTTACTGCACGTGAGCTGTGTGTATGATGGGCCGGAGTGACTGTGTCTGCAGAGCAGGTTGGAGTTCGTCCCTCGGGATGTCAGAGATAGCTACAGATCTGGGCTACCCTGCAGAGTCCCTTACTGTCACAGTACATACAGTATGACTAATCTCCGCCATAAGATCCAAGAGCTCAAGAAACAGTGTTATTTATAGTTCTCCAATACAGACAGTCTTGACAGCCAAGTCTGACAGTCCCCGCTACAGTCAGGATCAACCAGGGGACTTTTTACTAAAGCACAAGGGAGAACATATTAGGCTGCTTTCACACTAGTGTATTCATCCGTTATTAAACATCCTTTTCTGTATTGTATAATTAAAAAACTAACGTATAATAACAGATGAATTAACGGGTGATAATGGTTTCAAAGTCCCGTTATTGAAACGGATGACTGTTTTTCCGTTATTACCCGTTATTACCCGTTATTACATCTGTTATGACTTTTTATAACATCTGTTTTTTTAACCCTTTCTTAACCTCTCCTACCTGTCACACCTTGCAACACCTGAAACTCTGCCTCCTACTCCAAGGGAAGGGTATAAAAGGATGCCACAATGATCTGACAGCAGTCTCAATTTCAGCAATGAGAGGGAGAGTACTGTTGCTTGGATTTCTTGCTTTCAGACTTTACCATTGAGAATTTCACCATGTTTCCCACCCACCTTTCCTACAGTTTCGATATCCTGCTGTGGCATGCCCAAAGAAGGAGAAGATCCGAAGATGATGAGAGATGTCGCCGAAGATATTGAATCCATCCCATCAATGCAGCACGGATGACCCGTGGGGTGCACTGTACTTTGTACCTGGAGCTGCGCCAGCACCCCGAGAAGTTCGCAAGCTACCTATGGATGTCTGTAGCAACGTCGATGACCTTCTACCACGCATCAGTGAAAGGATCCGTCGTCTTGACACCCACCTCAGAAGGAGCATCTCGCCAGAGGAACGCCTCATCGTAACCCTCAGGTATGTAGTCAAAATCCTTTTTTTTTTGCACTGTTCATCCAATGTGTTTTGCAAAATACTAAAACCCTTTTTTTAACTGTTAATTTCAGGTACCTGGCATCCGGTTAAAGTTTTTCATCGATCCACTTCCAGTTTCACCTGGATATTTCCACCATCTCTGGGATTGTCCGGTCCACCTGGGATTGCCTTCTAGCAGACATTTTTTACCGCATTCTTCAGCAGAACATTGGCTTGCCATTGCAGAGAAGTTCCAGGAAGTCAAACAGTTTCCAAACTGTATTGGAGCAATCGACGGGAAACACATCAGGATCCAGAAGCCAGTGCACACGGGGTCGGAGTACTACAATTACAAGAAGTTCCTCTCCACCATACTTATGGCCATTGCGTAAGCGCAGTACAAATTCATCGCTTTGGACATGGGGTCATATGGAAGAACCAACGACTTCCGTGTGTTTAAGAACTCTGCCATGGGGAGGAGGATCTACTCTGGTGACATGGGACTTCCTGAAGCAAGGGTCTTTCCTGGGACTGATGGACATTCAATGCCCTTTGTTTTTGTTGGGGACGACGCCTTCCAGATGTGTGCCAACTTGCTGAAGTCTTACTCCAGCCGAGGACTCGACCACCACCAACGGATCTTCAATTACAGAGTGTCATGTGCAAGACGCTATGTGGAGTGTGCCTTTGGAATTTTTGCAGGCAAATGGCAGATCTTCACACGGCCAATTCAACTGCACCCGGATGTGGTTGATCAGGTTGTTAAGGCAGCTGTTGTTCTCCACAACTTCGCCCTCCCCCCCAGCGATCCAGAAGAAGTTGGAACAGCTCTGCCTGGACTAGAGCAGTCAATAAGAAGATCAACCCAGGCCGCCATGCACCTCAGAGACGATTTTGCACAGTATTTCCTGACAGAAGCTGGCAGAGTGTCTTGGCAGGATCATATGTTCCGAACTTTGTTGGACAGTTTTTTGATCTTTTTTAGGTTAAATTCACTTTTGATAGGAAACTGCTGATGTATTTTGCATGTTGTGTGTACACTTTGCTTACAGGATATGGGAGAGAGTAGATTTTATGCCCCAGTGTCAAATTTTCACTGGAGCGTGCAATCTACCCCCTCCGCTATCCTGCTAGCAAGGTGCTTATGTAAATTTCATGTTTGGGGTGAAAGTCACACTGAGGCATAGATACTACCCCCTCCCCTATCCTGCTAGCAAAGTATTTGTTCTGGTATATTTCCCCATGTTGTGTACAATTTGCTTTCAGGATAGTAGAGTGGTACCTTCTACCCCCCCAGTGTGGATTTAACACTGAGGGGTAGAAGGTGAACCTCTACTATCCTGAAAGACAGATAAGGCGTAAAAAACGGTTTTGCAGAGGCGCTGCACAACAAGAACATAAAGCGAGGACTCGAGCAGCACAGGACAATAAAAAATGTTTATTGATATAACGGGGACAACGCGATTCGGCATTAACTCATGCCTTCCTCAGGTCCACTTACAGTGCTAGAAAAATACAGACATAAACACATGTATACACATACATATATAAAAATATATACAAAAGGAAAAGTTGATAGTAGTAATGGTATTGGATGAGGAAGTTCCTCATCCAATACCATTACTACTACCAACTTTTGCATCTTCTTTCTGAGTAGAATCTGGGAATAGGGGTTTCCATGGAATAGGAATGGGACTGGGAAAATATAAATTGTTGGAATGGTGTTGAAGGGGTGGAAATATTAGGGAGCAGAGGGCTTTGGGAGGTGTGAAGGAAGGGTGGAATGGGCAGAAGGTCCTCTCTGGGATAACATTTTGACCATGCTACTTGAGGGGTGGAGAACTAGTCCAAACGCTGGGAATGTCCCAGGGAGTTGGGCAAGGTGTGGGACATGGACTGAGGATAACAGGGAAGGGAAAGGTGACGACTGTATGAATGGGGAGTGGAAAGAGAAGGGTAACGGCTATGGGAAGGGGAACAGGAGTGGTGATGGAAGCAGTGACGGGAATAGTGTGGGGAACGGGAGCGGTGACTGGAATATGAAGGTGAACTGGAGTGGTGATGGGAGTGGTGATGGGAAGGGGAACGGGAAAGGCGATGGGAAGACGAATGGGAGCGGTGAAGGGAGCGGATTGTACTTTGGGCAGGGGACATGGGCAAGGTAGGGAAGTGGAGAGGGGGGTGTACTTTGGGCAGGGGACAGGGACAAGGTAGGGTCTGAGCCCTTTTTCTCTTAACACTGGAATGTGTCCTGAAAGATACAAATAAAAAAAATTATAAAAAAAAAAAACAAAACAAAAAATTAAAAAATTTGCATCTCGTGGCACTTTTGTAGGAATCTGAAAGGTGGCCAGTGGATGTATGGCGTTTTAGTAGAAGCCCTGGATCTACTGGGCCTATCTTCCTCCTCCCTAAGGTCCCACATGTGCCAGTCCCTGATGGATGCCCAATCATTCTTAATCTGCTCGCCTAGAAGGGGAAAAAAAATGATAATAAAAAAATTAATAAAAAAAACATTTACATTTTGTTTTTTTTTACAGACAATCCATTTTTCATAGGATGACAGGTCCTTCCAGTTGTTACAGATGGCAATGTAAATCTCATTCCAAAGAGCCTTTGAATATTGTTGCTTGTCATGGTGTGGGTTGGACGAATCCCACAGAGCAGAAGGAGCCTTGACCATCAGGAGATTATCGTCTATAATGATCTCCTGCTCGTCCTGCCCCCTTCAATGTTCGCCCGCCCAGCACAAGCGCCACTTTGACATTTTAAAGATTCTGTTAATAGTTTTGCAAAAACTGTAGCGTATTCAGTTGACTAGGCAAGCAATCACATTGGCCCTTTAAAGCTTTAAGAAAACAAGCAAAATAATGAAAAAGCAATGTGATTAGTTGTTATGGGCAACTGACTTCCAAAGTACACTTAAATCAATTATATCTATTTATTAAATACTCACACAACCAGGTCCTCTGCCACGAATACTGACGCCTCTTCCTCTGGTCGGCTGAGGTGCGGGACGTTATTTAAAAATATATATATATATATATATATATTTAAATTATGGTATAACAACTTGTTGAAAAAACTGCAATATAATTGTACAATACAAACTGGTTCAGGCTCTATGGAAGGCCTATCCTGGGAGTCCTGGGGGGCGGACACAAGCGGGACACTCTCCTCCTCGGATTCCTCACACAAAATTCTTATATCTTCTATAAGCAAAAATGTAAAAGTTAGTAAATTATATAACATTTATTTTGATAATTATTTATGATAATTACTCAAAAAGAAAAATACTCACACTTGGGCTTGTGGAACATGTTATAATATCCAATATTTGTTTCAGAACTAGAAACTTCCACCTCCTTTGAGCAGGATTCCACAACTACATACTTCTGAAAAAAAAAATTGGAAATCATTGCCATTCAAAATTGTCAAAACAGTCAAAAAAGTTAAAAATCACCTTTTTAGATTGACTTCTTTTTTTTTCCAGAGGAATACTGTGTTTCTAGAAAAAGAAAATTAAGTTTAATTAAATCCTAAAAATTAAAAAAAATTAAAAGTGGTGCAACACGGTCCAAAATCGTCCTGTACACTTTAATAGCAATTATCCTACTGGAATAAAAAAATTTAATCTAGATAAAATATGGAAACATAAATATTATAATTTATCCAAAAAAATAAAAAAAATTCTCACACTGGGGCTTGGAGACTGTCTCACCCTCATCCTCAGAGGATTTTATGGGGACTTGCTTATGAAAAATAAAAATTACAAAAAAAAAAAATTCAGAAATAATTGCAATTAAATAATGTCAAAATAATAAAATAAATAAATCCTAAATGTGAAAACTCACCTTTTTAGATAGTGACTTCTTGGGCTCTTTTTTTTTTTTTTTTTTTTTTTTTTCAATTTTCTTAGGCATTCTGTCTGTAAAAGAATTTTTTTTAACTTTAATCATTAAAAAAAAAAAATTTGCCTTTCTCTGTCTTTACACAATGTAATATATAAGTGGAAGTAATGTGCAACAGAATTTTGAAAATAAAATCAATAATAATATTAAAAAAGTAAATAAATAAATAAATAAAAAGGCAGAGTTGCGCCACATGGTCAAAAATAATCCTGCACACTTCCCTATCCAAAGCATTCATGCCCCCATACAAACTGCGGGCAAAAATGCCTGCAGCCATAAGCACATGTTCCCAAATACACTGAAAAAGTCACAAAACATACTGCATAGCAGCCATCCATG
Source organism: Hyla sarda (assembly GCF_029499605.1). NCBI lineage: Eukaryota > Metazoa > Chordata > Amphibia > Anura > Hylidae > Hyla > Hyla sarda. The sequence goes on along the minus strand of NC_079191.1, from coordinate 90,548,373 downwards.
TACCCACCTTAGGTCAAAGGTGATTTTTTTAATGAAAAAATTGCGGATGGTGGCGGATAGCAGACAAGATGGTCCAGGTCAATGCTGTGCTGCCTCTTGCTGTAGAGTCCAGGAAGAAGAGATGGGGTGTGACAGGGGGTGTGAGCACTACACCCCATTCCCATGTGACTTCAGGGGTGTGAAGGCTTTACTGAGCATGCTCAGTAAAATTAATGGATGTTAAAATAATGGGCATTAACGGGTGTTTTTGCGAACGTCCGTCAGCCATAGACTTCAATGTTAAAAATAACGGCCTTTAACCCCTTATGGACCAAGCCCATTTTCACCTTAAGGACCAGGCCAATTTTATTTTAGCGTATTAGTTTTTTCCTCCTCACCTTCTAAAATCAATAACTCTTTTATATTTCCATCTACAGACCCATATAAGTGCTTGTTTTTTGCGTGACAAATTGTACTTTGTAATGAAACCTTTCATTTTACCATAAAATGTACGGCGAACCCCCCCCAAATTTTTTTTAGGGAGGAAACATTTAAATGAAAACCACAATTTTGCACATTTTGGAGGGTTTCGTTTCCACACTGTACACTTTACGGTCGAAATTACATGTGTCCTTTATTCTGTGGGTCAATATGATTAAAATGATACCCATGGCTAGATACTTTTATATTTTTGTACGGCTTAAAAAAATCTAAAACTTTTTGTACAAAATCAGTAATCTAAAATTGCTCTATTTTGACCACCTATAACGTCTTAATTTTTCCGTATATACGGCGGTATGAGGGCTCATTTTTTGTGCCATCATCTGTACTTTTTATTGATACCACATTTGCATATATAAAACTTTTAGATAATTTTAAAATAAATTTTAGTAGCCGATAGCAGCCGGAACCTGCCGTGTATGACACAAGCACGCTCCGATGCTCGCGGTCATACACAGGACGTAAATGTACGTCCTGGTACGCAAAGTACCTCCAAGCCAGGACGTACATTTACATCCGTGGTTGTTAAGGGGTTAATTTACCCATTATTTGTGATGGAAGAAAAATTAGTGCATGTGACGTTTTTTTCTACCGTCACAAATAAGGGCCGTTATTCATAAAGGGCTATAACAGGTGAAAACGGATATTCACAAAATCCCATAGACATGAATGGGATTTTGTTACGGCTGTTAAACAACCATTTTAAGGGTTTTATAATGGAAGTTTATAATGGATCTTTTAATGGAGCAACTTTAAAGTGTGAAAGCAGCCTTACAGTGTTAAATACACTAAGGTGTCATAGCCAATGCAATGTTTGTGCCCTCACATCTAAACATGGGGCTGGAATTTGTTCAAACTATCCTTGGAGGGAAAATAGATAAGTAGCATGATAGCGTTTTTTTTTTTTTTTTTTATTAAAGTGTTTACTTGTGCTAAAATGATCATTCTTAGAATCTGGTTGTCAGATAAGACTCCCACATTTGTGTCTGGGTACAACTTGACTGATACAATAAAAAATTATGTGTACAGTGACCCCTCGACCTACGATGGCCCCGACATACGATAATTTCAACATGCGATGGCCTCTCAGAGGCAGCATCAACATACGATGTTTTTGTATGTCGGGGCCATCGCATAAACGGCTATCCGGCAGCGCAGACTGCTTCAGCTGCCACCAGATAGCCATTTACGGTGCCCTGTGTGGTCCGCTGACGATCACTTACCTGACCTCGGGGCTCCGGAGCGTCCCCTGCATCGTCGGCGCTCTCCATCGACGTCATCACATCGCCGCGCACGCCGTCCCGTCATCCAATAGGAGCGGCGTGCGTAGCGACGTGATGCCGGCAACGGAAAGCGAGTATGCCAGGGAAGCAGAGGCCTTACCGGAGCGTCGGGGACACGGCGACATCCAGGGCAGCGGTGACGGTCCGGAGCGGCGGGGACAGGTGAGTACAACTTTCTCTAACAGTGTTATTCAACCTGCGGACCTCCAGATGTTGCAAAACTACAACTCCCAGCATGCCCGGACAGCCATTGGCTGTCCGGGCATGCTGGGTGTTGTAGTTTTGCAACATCTGGAGGTCCGCAGGTTGCAGACCACTGTCCTATACTTTACATTGCACGGATCCCTCAAAATGCGATGGTTTCAACAAACGATGGTCCATTTGGAACGGATTACCATCGTATGTTGAGGGATCACTGTATCTGATAGCCCAGAGGGCATTAAATAGAAGGAAAGCACTACTCAAACACAACAAAGTTTGGAAAGGTTGGAAATGACCTAAGAAATTATAGTTATCACTAAGCCCCATTTTATCCAATTATTTATTTATCTTACTTATTTATTTATTTACTTTTCTTTTTTGTTTCTCTTTCCCTCTCCAAACAGGGTGGGTGGGTTGCTTTGGTTTCTTCACAGGAATGTTACTAAAGTAATACAGAAGACATGTCTCATCCTTCTCGTCACACTACAACAAGAAAAAGAGGATACCCCATATAGCACACACCCAATAGTTTTATTGCCAAACTACATTTTATTGCATAAATTCTTGAACATTAAACGCCAGAAAAAACATTTAAAAACATTTAAAAGGCACAAAGGCCACCACACAACAGGGGGGGGGGGGCAAAGTACCCCTCCCAGGGCACCTGCTTGTCTGTACATAAATATTGCACTGTTCCTGTTAGACAATAATACAAGAAATAAATAGATGGTATATTGTACAACTTCCCTCAAAGCAGTAGTAGGCATACAACTTGTATCAGGACAATAAGGCTGGGTTCACACCACATTTTCTTAAATACGGTTCCCGTATACGGTTGGGAGGAGGGGGGCGGGGCTTAATCGCGGCGCCCGCACTCAACCGTATTCGGGAACCGTATTTAATGCAAGTCTATGAGCCGCGGGCGCCGCGATTAAGCCCCGCCACCCTCCTCCTCCCAACCGTATACGGGAATCGTATTTAAGAAAACGTGGTGTGAACCCAGCCTAAGTATAGTGCTGGGAAAGCGAGACTGAGGACAGCAGATGAAGGCTAAACCAGGCAGGTGCCTCCCTAGACCCCACGCGTTCTGTTGCCTATCGGCAACTTCCTCAGGGGTGCTGTGATATGTTCCACATCTCTTGTCTTATATATTTATATATATATACAATTAACAGGAGGAGGTACTTCCGGGTGCTGCCTGGTTCACATACGACCTCTCCCGTCATTCTCGCGCATGCGCTTCCGCACTTTCCTCATTACACTTAGACCAATTACTGAGCCTGCGTCTCGAGCTCATGTTGCGCCTTCGTACTTTCTCTCACACAGACGATACGCAGGTGCATCAGACAACTTATTCCCTATCATTTGGATAGGGGATAAGATGTCTAGGGGCGGAGTACCCCTTTATGTCATTATTTGTTGATTTTAGATATCTGTGGAAAAGTTGATCTGAATTGTTTTTAGTTGTTGCCAAGTGCTGTTATTGGCAGATTGAGAAGGGCAAATGACAAGTCTGCACTCTATCAGTGGCAGCCCAGACCAGGCCACAGAAGAAGTCAAAGATCAATTTTACCACATGACATTGTCATGTGAGGCTGGATTCACGATTTGGGCCTCCGATCGGGTCTTCTGCCCCATAGAAGTAATGGGTCCGTACCTGTTCACTGCCTGTCTGTGCAGAGATACTATTTCAGCCAATTTGAGCTTCAGAAAATGTATCTGTTTATAGGAGGCTCAAATGGTAATTTGAGCCCAGCCTAAAATGGAAGCCTGTCAATGGCAAATAGATCTGATATGACTAAATTAAAATTTAAGTAGTTAATTTGTTTTCCCTTAGTCTGCCAGCAGCACAATGATGGGGTGATTCTCCGCCCCTGTGAGCTGCAGGACCTTAGGAATCTTTAATGAAACTGAAAAAACACGCCTCCATAGATAGGGCATATAACACCCACCACTATAATCATCCTGTGAGTAATACATAGCAAAAAAATATATATTAAAAAATGAGGGACCCTTATGCTGCTGACAGACTAAGGGAAAACAAATTAACTACCAGTGGTCCCTCAACATATGATATTAATTGGTTCCAGGAGAACCATCATATGTTGAAACCATCATATGTCGAGTACATATGTCTATGTAAAAATGGTAATTGGTTCTGGGGCCTCGGAACCATTGTATGTTGAATACATATCTCTATGGGAAACTGCTAATTAGTTCTGGGATGACCATTGTATGTGGAGTGTATAGGGAGTGTTTAACAAACCAGGGTGCCTCCAGCTGTTGCACAACTACAACTCCCAGCATGCATGTACAGCCATTGATTGTCTGGGCATGCTGGAAGTTATAGTTTTGCAACAGCTGGAGGCACACTCATAGGGAAACATTGATGTATGTGGTGTATTGTGTGTGTATGTATTGTATGTGATGTGTGACATCGCATACAGTACTGTACAGTTCTTTAAATACCTTCAGGAGACAGAATGTCCTCCATTACCATCCTGCCGACTACAGCTCTATAGGAAAGGAAGGGGAGGGCAGCCAGCAGCTCATTGGATGCCTGCAGCAAGATGCTGCAGGCTATTGGCTATGGCTGCACTGGGGGGGCGGGGCTTACATGGAGCTCACAGTGGAAGCCTGCGTGAGTTAGCAGGACAGCATGTGAGTAACAGGAGGCAGAACGGGGCACACGGGGCACATTAAACAACTATCTGTCAGTTGCTGAAGTTGTCAACACTGTCAGATAGCTGTTTGTACGATGGACCCGACACACAGCAGCATCATATGTCGAGGCTGCCTTCAACATACGATGGGCTCTGAGAGGCTTTTAAATTTTTTTTTCTTTTAAATCAACTGGTGGCAGAAAGTTAAACATATTTGTAAATTACTTCTATTAAAAAATCTTAATCCTTCCAGTACTTATTAGCTGCTGAATGCTACAGAGGAAATTCCTTTCTTTTTGGAACACTGATGACATCACGAGCACAGTGCTCTCTGCTAACATCTCTGTCCATTTTAGCCACCATGCACAGCAGATGTATGCTAAGGGCAGCATGGTGGCTCTGTGGTTAGCACTGCTGCCTTGCAGTGCTGGGGACTTGCGTTCAAATCCCACTAAGGACAACAATAAACAAAGTGTTATTATTATTACAATAACAGCAGGAGAGAGAACTGTGCTCGTGATGTCATCAGAGAATTTCCTCTGTAGTATTCAGCAGCTAATAAGTACAGGAATAATTAAGATTTTTTAATAGAAGTAATTTACAAATATGTTTAACTCTCTGCCACCAGTTGATTTAAAAGAAAAAAGGTTTTCACCGGAGTACCCCTTTAAATTTTAACTTTCCTTTTGTCTGATCAGCAGTATAATGATGGGGATTTACAGCGCAAAAAACAGGGTGGGATCAAGAATCAGCAGAATCTATAATAGATCTGACAAAAGAAAAATGATCAGAAGAATAATTATATAGTGTTTAAAAAAGGTCATAGGAGTGCTCCATGAAGCACTCTGGCAGATGTGCTCTAAAGGTACTGAGCCACGCTCAGCACTGGAAGTTGATAAGGCTCTAGTGGAATGTGCCGTAAATTCAGGAGGCTCAACCTTCGCTACATAGTACGCATTGCGGATACAATCACAAATCCAACAAGCCAATGTGGGCTTGGAAGATTTTCTACCCTTTCTTGAGCCATGGTACAAAACAAACAAGTTTTCATCCCTTCTAAAGGGACTAGTTCTTTCAATGTAGATCTGTAGAGCCCTCACTAAGTCAAGATTATTTAAGTGATTCTCTTCACCAGCCGAAGTTTCTGGAGTATAGGTTTGGCAGGTAGATTAATTGATTTCTATTGGAAAATGAAGGAACCTTCGGGGAGAAATCTGGTAGATATCTCAATAAAACTTTATTCGACAGGAACGTAGTGTAAGGTTCGGATAAAGAGAAGGCTTGAAGTTCCCCAATTCTTTTTGGCTGTTGTAACTGCTAGAAGAAAACTCACTTTCATTTAAAGATATTTAAAGTCCACCTCATGTAATGGCTCAAAGGGAGAAAAACAAAGATGTTTGAGTACCAGACCCAAGTCCCATGTAGAAATAGGCTTGATGACTCTAGGATGTAGCCAAGTGATGGCCTTAACAAAGCTCTTAACCTCAGGTATCTGGAACAACTTTTGTCCTAAAAAGGCTGACATTGCAGCAATCTGCATCTAAGGAGTGCTGGGTGACAGTCAAAGCCATCCAGTTGAAATTCTAAGATCTGCACATCCGTAGGAGCAGAGCTATCAATCTGCTTGGCAGCGCACCATCTGAGGGAGATGTTCTTGATTCTGGCATATGACTTATTAGTAGCCTCACTCCTAGAGTGAGAAAGCGTATCCAATATGCGGTCAGAAAAGCCCTTGGCTTTTAATAGGGACGTGTCAACCTCCAAGCTGTTAAGTTGAGAGATGCCAGATTGTGGCAGAGCTGAGTGCCCTGAGACACCAGGTTCTGCTTTCGTGGCTCATTATCATGAGCTGTAATAACCAGGATCTCTTGGGCCAAAACGGGATTACCACTAACACAGAGGCCTGATTCTGTTTGACTTTCATTGAAACCCTCGGAATCATTGAAGTCGGCGGAAAGAGGTATGCTAGTTCGAAGTTCCACGGAATGGACATTGCATCCACTGCCCAAGGCTGGTCCTCCAAGTATAGGGAACAAAAGGAATTCGTTTAGTGTTGTATCTGGCTGGCATTAGGTCAATCTCTGGAAGTCCCCAAAGCTAGCAAACCTGCTAAAAAATCTTCGGGCATAAAGACCATTCCCCCAGAACTGTGAGCTATCTGTTCAGGCGGTCCGCCAATATGTTCTGGACTCCTCTGATGTGGACAGCAAATAACTTCGTTATCCTGGATTCTGCCCAATTGAAGATCTTTCCCACTTCCTAAAGAAAAGTACAAGATCTGGTACCTCCCTGTTTGTTGTTATAGAACACTGATGCCATGTTGTCCGATCTGATTCGGACTGCTTTCCTCAAGAGGAGAGGCTCGAAATGTTTAAAGCATAAAATATGGCTCTCAATTCTCTGGTGTTGGAGGAAAGACTCATTGCTTCTAGACTCCAATTCCCGGAAATGGTGGCATGCAACATGTGGGCTCCCCAACCTGAGCCGGAGGCATCTGTGTTAACAATTGTCCAACTTGGCTCTAGTAGAGGCATTCCATCTTTTATGTCAGCCCACCAATGGAGAGATTGTCTGGTGTTGGATGAAAGAAAATGAAGAGAGTCCAGATCCGAGAGTGCCCGATTCCATAGGTGCAGGATCTCTGACTGGAGGGGCCTTATGTGCCAAAGGGCCCAGGGTACAGCCTCTGCTGCAGAGAACAAGAGACCCAGGAAACTCATCAATGTCTTGAGAGGTGCCCTGAGGAAGTAATATCCTCTCAGGATACGATCCTTCCTGGCCACAGAGAGGTGCAGCTTCCTCTCCACAGAATTGATTATGAAGCCTAGAAAATGCTTGGTTGTTGACGGGGTCAAATATGATTTGTCCCAATTGACCAATTATCCCAAGCTCTGGAGTAAGTCTAGGGTCAACCTGACGTGGTCCAGCAATATTGACTCCAAACTGGCTATTAATAGCCAGTCGTCCAGATATGGGATAACTCTTATTCCTGACAATCTGAGAACCACCATCATAGAAGACACCACTTTGGTGAACACAAACGGTGCAGAGGTGATTCCAAAGGGAAGAACTTTGAATTGGAGATGAAAGAGACTTCCTTGGATTCTCACTTCAATTCTCAGAAATTTCTGATGCTCTGGATGAATAGATTATGGAAGTGTCAGATCCAGAGATGCCATAAATTTTTCTCTGTATAGAAGAGGTTTGACCGATCTCATGGTCTCCATACTGAATTTTCTTTTTAGAAAGTAACTTTTCAAATATCTTAATCAATTATAAGGCGACGTTTCCCTGAAGGCTTTGGTACAAGGAAACCGGGGAGTATACGCCTTTGCCTTCTTCTCAGGGGGGAATTGTCTCCAGTGTGGCCAGAGAAATTAGCTCTAGAATAGAGCTTTCTAGAACAACCTGCTTTGGATCCTGCAGGGTAGCGAACACAAGAAACCTCCCTAGAGGTAACAAAGTGAGGGGAAGAGAGTACACACTCTCTATTATTTGGAGAACCCAAGGATCCTTTATTCTTTGTGCTCAGGCAGGAAGAAACAAAGACAGGTGGTCACCTACTGGGGTATCAACCCTGTCAAAAACTCTGCTTCTTTTGATCAGAAGCACCTTTAGTTTGGCCCCCTCTTCTGGAGGTCCTAGACTCCCTACCATGGCTAGAATATCTATTCTGCCTACCTTTCCTTCTTGGAGGAGAATTCTTACGAGAATATCGCTTAGAAGAACTTAGGGTTAAGGGCAAAGACTTCCCCTTATGATCAGAAAGTTCTTCCATGATGGAATCTAGTTCCAGCCCAAAAAGCTTGCCAGGAGAGTAACTGATGTTACAAAGTTGGAACTTTGATGAACAATCTCCTGGCTAGGGGCGTAGCCAAAGAGCTCTTCTACCAGCGGTGGATAAGGCCATGGCCTTAGCACCAAAATTTAGCTGTTGAGATTAAACATCACACAGGAAATCTACAGCTAAATTAATCTTCCCGAAGGAAGCAAGAAGATCTTCTCTGGAGATACCAGAACTATTGTCCTTCTGTAAACTGTTAAGCCATCTCCTCAAGGATAGGGTGACATTATTAGAAGCGATAGCCACTGAACTCTGACTGGAACCAGATATGTAAGTATGTTTAAAGGCTACCTGCATTCTGCGATCCGTAGGATTGCGGAGATTAGAGCCATCCTCAGAAGGAAGAATAGTGCGTTTGGACATTTTCACAATCGCCATATCAACCTTAGGCGGATTAACCAAAGGTTTAGATTGAGATTCCTCAACAGGAAACATAATGTTATATCTCTTTGAAGTTGTTGGAGCTTTCTCCGGTCTTTCCCATTCTGCTGACATAAGAGCGGAAAGAATATCATCCATCTGAAAGGCTCTAAGCCCTCTAGATGTAGAGGGGGTATGCCCTTTAGAACTTGGCTGGCTTTCAGCCTGCACAAATCTAATTCATTTTTGAGATTTTTCCTGAGGGAAATAAAATCTCGACACATCCTCCACAACTTCCTCCTCAGAAGAACCAGGCTCAGATTCTCTATCATCACGGCTATCCACCTCCATAGGAGCCGGGGAAGGATGACTATAGCGAGGCTTTTTTTTGGGTGCATTAACCCCTTGGGGTTGGAGACCATTATGACCCTAAGGATGGGAGCATTTTTTGCAAATCTGACCTCTATCACTTTAACCCCTTAAGGACCCAGCTATTTTACACCTTAGGACCCGGCCATTTTTTGCACATCTGACCACTGTCACTTTAAACATTAATAACTCTGGAATGCTTTTAGTTATCATACTGATTCCGAGATTGTTTTTTCGTGACATATTCTACTTTAACATAGTGGTAACATTTTGTGGTATCTTGCATCCTTTCTTGGTGAAAAATCCCAAAATTTGATGAAAAATTTTAAATTTTTCTAACTTTGAAGCTCTCTGCTTTTAAGGAAAATGAATATTCCAAATAATTTTTTTTTAAATTCACATAAACAATATGTCCACTTTATGTTTGCATTATAAAATTTACGTGTTTTTACTTTTGGAAGACATCAGAGGGCTTCAAAGTTCAGCAGCAATTTTCCAATTTTTCACAAAATTTCAAAACTCACAATTTTTCAGGGACCTGTTCAGGTTTGAAGTGGATTTCAAGGGTCTTCATATTAGAAATACCCCACAAATGACCCCATTATAAAAACTGCACCCCCCAAATTATTCAAAATGACATTCAGTATGTGTTTTAACCCTTTAGGTGTTTCACAGGAATAGCAGCAAAGTGAAGGAGAAAATTCACAATCTCCATTTTTTACACTCGCATGTTCTTGTAGACCCAATTTTTGAATTTTTACAAGGGGTAAAAGGAGAAAATGTATTGTTATTTTTGTAGCCCAATTTCTCTCGAGTAAGCAAATACCTCATATGTCTATGTAAAGTGTTCAGCGGGCGCAGTAGAGGGCTCAGAAGCGAAGGAGCGATAAGGGGATTTTGGAGAGTACGTTTTTTTGAAATGGTTTTTGGGGGCATGTTGCATTTAGGAAGCCCCTATGGTGCCAGAACAGCAAAAAAAAAACACATGGCATATCATTTTGGAAACTAGACCCCTTGAGGTACATAACAAGGAATAAAGTGAGCCTTAATACCCCACAAGGGTTTCACGACTTTTGCATATGTAAAAAAAAAAAAATAATTCACTAAAATGTGTTTCCCCCCAAATTTCACATTTTTGCAAGGGTTAATAGCAGAAAATACCCCCCAAAATTTGTAACCCCATCTCTTCTGAGTATGGAGGTACCCCATAAGTTGACCTGAAGTGCACTACGGGCGAACTACAATGCTCAGAAGAGAAGGAGTCATATTTGGCTTTTTGAGAGCAAATTTTGCTCGGGGGGCATGCCGCATTTAGGAAGCCCATATGGTGCCAGGACAGCAAAATAACCCCCACATGGCATACCATTTTGGAAACGTAACAAGGCATAAAGTGAGCATTTACCCCCCTCACTGGTGTCTGTCAGATCTTTGGAACAGTGGGCTGTATAAAATTTCTAATTTGCACAGCCCACTGTTCCAAAGATCTGTCAGACACCTGTGGGGTGTAAATTCTCACTGCACCCCTCATTACATTCCGTGAGGGGTGTAGTTTGCGAAATGGGGTCACATGTGGGGTTTTGTTTTTTTTGCGTTTGTCAAAACCGCTGTAACAATCAGCCACCCCTGTGCAAATCACCTCAAATATACATGGGGCACTCTCCCTTCTGGGCCTTGTTGTGCGCCCCCAGAGCACTTTGCGCCCACATGTGGGGTATCTCCGTAGTCGGGAGAAAATGCATTACAAATTTTGCTGGGCTTTTTTCCCCTTTACCTCTCGTCAAAATGAAAAGTATAGGGCAACACCAGCATGTTAGTGTAAAAAATTTTTTTTTTTTACACTAACATGCTGGTGTAGACCCCAACTTCACCTTTTCATAAGGGGTGAAAGGAGAAAAAGACCCCCAAAATTTATTAGGCAATTTCTGCCGAGTACGGCGATACCCCATATGTGGCCCTAAACTGTCGCCTTGAAATACGACAGGGCTCCAAAGTGAGAGCGCCATGCGCATTTGAGGCCTGAATTAGGGATTTGCATAGGGGTGGACATAGGGGTATTCTACGCCAGTGATTCCCAAACAGGGTGCCTCCAGCTGTTCCAAAACTCCCAGCATGCTTGGACAGTCAACGGCTGTCTGGCAATACTGGGAGTTGTTGTTTTGCAACAGCTGGAGGCTCCATTTTGGAAACAGTGGCGTACCAGACGTTTTTCATTTTTATTGGGGAGGGGGGGCTGTGTAGGGATATGTGTATATGTAGTGTTTTTTACTTTTTATTTTATTTTGTGTTAGTGTAGTGTAGTGTTTTTAGGGTACAGTCACACGGGCGGGGGATTACAGCGAGTTTCCTGCTGCGAGTTTGAGCTGCCGCGCAAAATTTGCTGCATCGCAAACTTGCAGCCTGATACTCACTGTAAGCCCCCTGCCCATGTGAATGTACCCTGTACATTCACAGGGGGGGACCTCCAGCTGTTGCAAAACGACAACTCCCAGCATGCACAGTCTATCAGTGCATGCTGGTAGTTATAGTTTTGCAACAGCTGGAGGCACACAGGTTGGGAAACACTGAGATAGGAAACAGACAATGTTTCCCAACCAGTGTGCCTCCAGCTGTTGCAAAACCACAACTCCCAAACATTCTTAGGCATGCTGGGAGTAGTAGTTTGGCAACATCTTTAGAGCCAGATGTTGCCGAACTACAACTCCCAGCATGCTTGGAGTTGTAGTTTTGCAACATCTGGAGGACTACAGTTTGCAGACCACTAATACAGTGGTTCCCAGATGTTACAGAACTACAACTCCCAGCATGCCTGGACAGTATGGGCATGCTGAGGATGTGTAGTTTTGCAACATCTGTAAGGGCACAGTGGTCCCAAAACTGTGGACCTCCAGAAGTTGCAAAACTGCAACTCCCAGCATGCCCAGATGCCAAGGGCTGTCTGGGCATGCTGGGAGTTATAATATACAGGGTCCCAATACATTAATGCATGCAGCTTTACGGCGACGTGCATTGCTGTAAAGGGCCCGACCGCGGCTGAAGATCTACTCACCTGTCGCCGCCGCCGCTGTCTTCATCGCCGGGATCCGGGTCTTCAGGGACGAGGTAAGTACCGGGGCCGGTCCCCAGCACTCCCCCGTCCCCCGCCGCGTCCTCCGGTCTTCCTCCCGTCCTCTCCGGACTTCAAGGAGACGGGCAGGGTAGAAAGAAGGAACCGCCCCCCCCCCCCTGCGATTGGTCGGTTAGTTAACCGAAGAATCGCAGGGGATCGGAGGAGGTGGCAGGCTTGCCACCTCGCTCCTATTCTTTAGCATGGTCCTGGCTGTCTGTGACAGCCTGGATCATGCGAAATTACCGGGCAGTCAGGTCCCAGAGACCCGATCAGCCCGGTATCGCCACAGATCGCAAGGGCGATTTTCCTTGCGATTTGCGGCGATCGCCGACATGGGGGGCCTACATGGCCCCCCTCAGCGTTTGCCCTGGATGCCTGCTGAAGCCCGGCGTGCGGCAGGGACCGGAATATGCCAGGACGTACAGGGACGTCCTGGGTCCTTGAAGCCCAGGGTGCGGGGACGTCCCCATACGTCCTGGGTCCTTAAGAGGTTAAGCATTAATGACTCTGGGATGCTTTTACTTATAAATTTGATTCCAATATTGTTTTTTCTTGACACATTCTACTTTATGTTAGCGGTAAATTTTCATTGATACTTGCATAATTTCTTGGTGAAAAATTCCCTTAATTTTCATGAACTATTTGAAAATTTCGCATTTTTATAACTTTGAAGCTCTCTGCTTGTAAGAAAAATAGACATACCAAATAAATTATATATTGATTCACATATACAATATGTCTACTTTATGTTGACATCATAAAGTTGGCATGTTTTTACTTTTTGAAGACATTAGAGGTCTTCAAATTTTAGCAGCAATTTTCCAATTATTTAAGTAATTTTCAAAATCTGAATTTTTCAGGGACCAGTTCAGTTTTGAAGTGAATTTGAGGGTCTTTATGTTAGAAATACCCTACAATGGACCCCATTATGAAAATTGCACCCCTCAACATATTCAAAATGACATTCAGAAAGTTTGTTAACCCTTTAGGTGTTTCACAGGAATAGCACCAAAGTGGAGGCAAAAATCTAAATTTTTTTCTTGTAGACCCATATTTTATATTTTTACAAGGGGTAAAAGGAAAGGGGTAAAGTGCTTTTACAAGGGGTAAAGTGCTTGTGGACGCACTAGAGGGCTCAGAAGAGAAGGAGTGAAAATGGGATTTTGGAAAGTGAATTTTGCTGAAATGGTTTTTGGGGGGCATGTCGTATTTAGGAAGCCACCATGGTGCCAGTAAAGCAAAAACACCCCACATGGCATACTATTTGGGAAACTACACCCCTCAAGGAATGTAACAAGTGGTACAGTGAGCCTTAACACCCCACAGGTGTTAGATGAATTTTCTATAAAGTTGGACGTGAAACTAAAATGCTGATGTTACCCCAAATTTTTCATTTTGACAAGGGGTAAGAGGTGAAAATGTCCCACAAAATTGTAAACCCCATTTCACTCGAGTAAGGAAATATATCATATGTGGATGTAAAGTGATCTGCAGGTGCAGTAGAGGGCTCAAAAGGGAAGGAGCAACATTGGGCTTTTGGAAAGCGAATTTTGCTGAAATGGTTTTTGCGGGGCATGTCTCATTTAGGAAGCCCCCATGTGCCGGTACAGCGAAAAACACTCCACATGGCACGCTATTTGGAAAACTACACCCCTCAAGGAACATAACAAGGGATACAATGACCCTTAACACCCCACAGGTGTTTGACAACTTTGCATTAAATTAGGATGTGAAAATGAATTTTTTTTTTTTTTTTTTTACTAAAATGCTGATGTTACCCCAAATGTTTCATTTTCAAAATTTGAAACCCTATTTTTCTTGAGTAAGGAAATACCTTATATGTGGATGTAAAGTGCTCTGTGGGTGCACTAGAGGGCTCAGAATGGAAGGAGCGACATTGGGCTCTTGGAAAGCGAATTTTGCTGAAATGGTTTTTGGGGGGCATGTCACATTTAGGAAGCCCCCATGGTGCCAGAACAGCGAAAAACACCCGACATGGCATTCTATTTGGTAAACTACACCCCTCAAGGAATGTAATAAGGGGTGCAGTGAGCATTTACACCTCACTGTCGAAACCACTGTAACCAGCAGCCACCCCTGTGCAAATCACCAATTTAGGCCTCAAATGTACATAGTACGCTCTCACTCCTGAGCCTTGTTGTGCGCCCGCAGAGCATTTTACGTCCACATATGGGCTATTTCTGTACTTGGGAGAAATTGTGTTAAAAATGTTGGGGGTCTTTTTTTCCTTTTAACTCTAATGAAAATGAAAAGTATGGGGCAACACCTAAAAAACACATAAAAAAACTATGTAATTTTTTACACTAACATGCTGGTGTAGACCCCAACTTTTCCTTTTCATAAGGGGTAAAAGGAGAAAAAGCCACCAAAAATTTGTAGCACAATTTCTCCCGAGTACGGAAATACCCCATGTGTGGACGTAAAATACTCTGCGGGCGCACAACAAGGCTCAGGAGTGAGAGTGTACTATGTACATTTGAGGCCTAAATTGGTGATTTGCCCTGGGCTGGCTGCTGGTTACAGTGGTTTCGACATAAAAGCAAAAAAGGCTTATAATAGGGATTTTCATAGGGTTGTATCTGAATGCAAGCCTTACACTTGCCTCCTCCACCAAAAATTACTGTACGTCAGTTTTCCCCAGGCAGGGTGCCTCCAGCTGTTGCAAAACTCCCAACATGTCTGGACAGTCAATGGCTGTCTGGCAATACTGGGAGTTGTTATTTTGCAACAGCTGGAGGCTCAGTTTTGGAAAAACTGACGTACAAGACGTTTTTTATTTTTATTATATTATAGTTATAGTTTGGAGGTACACAGGTTGGGAAACACTGAGTTAGGAAACAGACAATGTATCCTAACCAGTGTGCCTCCAGTTGTTACAATACTACAACTCCCAGTGTAGTGGTCTCCAAACTGTAGCCCTCCAGATGTTGCAAAACTTCAACTCCAAGCATGCCCAGACTGCCCAGACATGCTGGAAGTTGTAGTTTGGCAACATCTGAAGGGCCAGATGTTGCTGAAATACAACTCCCAGCATGCCTGGGCAGTCTCGGCATGCTTTGAATCTGAAGCGCTACAGTTTGGAGACCACTGCAAAACTACAACTCCCAGCATGCTGAGACTGTCCAGGCATGCTGGGTGCTGTAGTTCTGCAACATCTGAAAGCCAGATGTTACAGAACTACACCTCCCAGCACGACTGGACTGCCTGGGCATGCTGAGAGTTCTAATTTTGCAACATCTGGAAGGACACAGATTGGAGACTACTGCACAGTGGTTTCCAAACTGTGGCCCTCCAGATGTTGCAAAACTACAACTCCCAGCATGCCATAACAGCCAAAGGGGAGTTGTAGATTTGAAACTCCTAGAAGCAGCAGTGAAGATCACTTTAGACGCTCTTCACTGCTGCATCTGACACCACAGCCGCTGCACCACTTGCCTGCCGCCTGCTGCCGGTCCCTGATCCCTGGTCCCCACGTGATCCCAGGTAACTGCTGCCGGTCCCCGCCGCATCCACGGCCCCCACACCTCGCCGCCATCTTCCCCTGCTCTCCCCCGACTTCCAGTCAACTTTCACCCCCCCACCCCTGCCCTGCGATTCGCCGGTCACTCCTGACCAGCCAATCGCAGCGGATAGGAGGAGGTGGCACCCCTACCATCTCACTCCTATCCTTCAGGATCCCCCCAGGCATTTGCACGGAATGCCTGCTGAATGATTTCAGCAGACATCCCGGTTCGGTCCTCGCCTGCCGCGCGGTGGGGACCAAAATTCCCATGGGCGTACAGGTACGTCCTTATTCCTTAAGTACCAGGGAGCAAGGGTGTACCTGTACGCCCTTCGTTCTTAAGAGGTTAAGAGAATCTTTAAGATCCTTGATAGATCAGGTGACAAAATCCTTCACCCAGACATATCTCTAATGTTAGGTACACCTGAAGAAGGAAGAGGAGGAGGTGGGCGACAAGCACTGAAGGCTTTTTGAACCCCGCACAGCAGAAGGAGCAGGCACCGCTGGATCCCGAGTCCCGGCACATAGACAATGCGGCTGACAGAGCAGGAAGGAGCAAAGCTCCATAACCCCGCAGATGCCACAACATGCACAGCAACCTGTGCTCCAAGATTCAGCAGCCTGAAAAGGTAAAAAGAAATAACAAATAATACAGTGGCCGGATCAACTGATCACAGACGGCCAACCCAGGTCCTGCTTGACAGGACAGAAAAAACTCACAGGATAATTTTGGGGGCGTGTTTTTTTAGTTTCATTAAAGATTCCTAAGGTCCTGCAGCTCACAGGGGCGGAGAATCCCCTCATCATCGTGCTGCTGATCAGACGAAAGGGAAGGTTAGACTATTTTTTATCCTCCTTTATGGATTCCGCTTCCTTCTGTAGCTCTGTGTTATGGCTTTTTGCAACGCAATGGCCCAGTTTAATAGTTTCCATACCAACAGTTTCAGGACAGCATTTGCAATACAATTTTGGTGCATGTTGTCATGTACTTAAATTGTTGCAAAATGCAACACTGTACAACAAGAAACCCAAACAACCCCACAAACTACATTTAATTTAATGTATTTATTTATTTATTTATCCAAATAAAGTGGACATGCCCACAGGATTTTCTCAAAAGCCTACAGATGTATTATTAAAGCCTACACAAAAATCCTTACACCTGAAGAAGGAAGAGGAGGAGGCGGGCGACAATCACTGCAGGCTCCTTAAACCCCGCACAGCAGAAGGAGCAGGCACAGCTGGATCCCGAGTCCCGGCACAGAGACAATGCGGCTGACAGAGCAGGAAGGAGCAAAGCTCCATAACCCCGCAGATGCCACAACATCTTACCCCTTTGGATAGGGGTAAGATTTCTAGGTGTAAGGTGGATAGGGGTAAGATGTCTAGGTGCGGAGAACCTCTTTAAAGGGGTTGTTTTTTTAAATATCAAAAAGTAGCACTGTAATACTAACCTTATTGATGCCATGCTACTCTAGTAATGATGCTTTCGTGGTTAACCACTTGACTCCAGCACGGACGTGGTATGTCATGAGCATTAACTCTGTTTCTATTTTTACTAAGATTTAGCAAACATATTAAGCTTACTAGTTACTATGTGTCTCGATATGCTGGGTAAGAACAGTTAATACACAAGACAGATTTGATCCAAACCTTAGTACAGGAGAATTATGATGTGTGAAAGCTGGCGAGAGCTTCAGCTCTTGTGGCTGCTATGGGACTTATGCTCCAGCCTAGGCTGATCTCCCCTTTCGTTTATTCTCATGAGTCTTGAAAATGTTTGTTAAGTTTCTTCTCTTCAGAGACACAACAGCATCATGAAACCGCACCAGGTTCTTTTCAACTTTCTCCCAAAGAAGGGAGGGGAAGAACAGTCAAAAATGTACTGGGCCCTTCTATTCTGAGGAGCGAGTGTGGTGGCTGATCTGGCAGGATAATGGCCTGATGGCTTTAACAAACTATGGAGCAATGCAACAAAGGCGTTATATAAAAGGGAACCTGTCATCACTTTTATACTAGGAAAATAAGACAGATCCGCTCATCCTTTGCTACAACATACAGTACTCTGGGAGAACTGCAAATTAGAAATGAAGCCTCCTGAGCAGAAATCTGCTGAAAAATACCATATACAAGTTAAATAATGTCCAGAAATAGTGCTGCTTCCCATGTACACACAAGGGACAGCTTATTCTGAAAAGCTTTTATGGTGTACTCCACCCCTAGACATCTTATCTCCCTATCCAAAGGATAGGGGATACGATGTCTGATCGTGGGGGGCCCGCCGTTAGGAACCCCCGCGATCTCTCCTGCGGCACCACCTGTCATCTGGTGCACGGAGCAAACTTCGATCCGTGCCTGATGACCGGCGATGCAACGGCCGTAGGCTCGCGATGTCACGGCCCGCCCCCTCGTGAAGTCACACCCCGCCCCCCCAATGCAAATCTATGGGAGGGAGCGTGGCGGCTGACATGCGCCAGATGACAGAGGATGCTGTAGGAGAGATTGCAGTGGTTCCCAGCGGTGGGACCCCCACGATAGGGGATAAGATGTCTAGGGGCGTAACACCCCTTTAAAACTTTTATAGGTAAACTGAAACATTCTCTAGACTTGAAATTCACAAGTGCAGACTATTGGACCAATAATGGCAGATCATTTTGGGTTAGACAAACCATAAAAATAAACTTCTTCTCTAGACCCTCTACACTGAGGAGATGCTAGAGGGGAAAAAAAAGACCAAAAAAAGGTAGGCAAATAAGCTAAAGTTTCATAGATTTCCTTCCATTATACATAATGTTTGGATGCATGGTCCAGCGTCTGGTCCAGGTGGTGCTATATTTAGACAGTAATTGTTCACATCGATAAGGTGTGCGGAGCTGATAAATGATTCAATGTGTGCTAGCTGCCTGGAAATCAGGATTACAGACCAATCTTTTGGCATCATGTACCTGAAGTCAATCATGTCCTATTATCACATTCATTTATCTATAAAATGCTAATGTATTCCAGAGTTCTATACAAATGGGGACATCTCACACAAAGACAACAAACAACACTGTTCGAAACACAGCAAAACAAAGGAAAGGGCTGGCCTTGGTGACCAGCGATGTGAAAAGCATAAATGCCAGGGACTCTAATTCACAGATGCATGCCTTGTGGTTTGAATGAAGGGGCCAATTTACATGGCAACTTAACCCCTGGCATTCCTTACATGCATAGCAGAGCATTGCGAAACAAATGACCTAACTTGTCACTTGTTGTATCAAGTATGATCAATTCGTCCGCTTTGCTACATTCTTTCCTACAAAACTTAATGTTGGCTGTTTGCTTTATTCAGTTCTTAGTAACAAAGAAAACATTAAAACCTATTAATCCACAAACAGTACTCAGCCAGATCTCCGGAGAAGAGACTTCATTTCCTTTTATAGTTATACAGTGTTATAGTTTTAGGCTTTTATCACTTGTCTCTGTCATTTTAGTAATTGTAACAAAAAAAAATGAAGTAGTTTTTGCTGTAATTTTGAACATTGTGGCAAAAACAATGCCACAAAACCAATAAAAACAGAACATGGAAAAATATCCAAAAGAAATGTTTGAATAACTATTTCTATCCACTCTTTATGGGTACCCATTAACAATCCTGATGAAAACAAAACAAAACACAGCTTTATTGTAATGCAAACAATCCAAGACAAGTGATACCCGGCACTGCAATTTCACTATAGTAGATCCCGCTAGATCCCCTGGTATAACGACCTTCCCGGTACTCACATTGATAAGTCCAAAACATAATCCATAAAGAGATATGAAAAGAATGAAGCACTCACCAGGTCTTGTTTGGAACCGTAAGCTTCTTTATTGCATGTCGGCTTGGCGGTGTTCCCACATGTGCGGGAGAGCGGACATCTGTAAATGATGATGAGGAGGCATAGTATTATGCGTGGGATTGGGGCACAGTGTTTGGGGGGTGATGAAGAGGAGCTACAGTATTGTGGGGGTGATTGGGGCACAGTATTTGGGGGGCGATGATGAGAAGGCAAAGTATTGTAGGGGTGAGGGGGGTCTGGTGCACAATATTTGGAGGGGGTTATGTTGAGGAGGCAAAATATTGTGAGGGTTGGGGGATTGGGCAAAGTATTTGGGGGGTGATGATGAATAGGCACAGTATTGTGGTGGTTGGGGGGCTGGGGAATTGGGGCACAGTATTTGGGGGGTGGTGATGAGAAGACACAGTATCGTGGGGGTTGGGTGGGTGTGAGATTGGGGCACATTATTTGGGGGGGGTGCTGTGGAGGTGTAGTATTGTGGGGTTTGAGGGGGGCTGTTAGGAGGGGGGTTGACACCATTTTCTACCGCACCAGGTGTCACCAACCCTAGCAATGCCACTCATTGGAGCTGATTCAACCATTATTGGAGCAGAACTGTAAACCCACCCTCCATGGGACCATTGTACAACTTGGGCACTGTCACTTTAAAAAACTTTGACAGGTCCTAGAGACTTCTCAACAGTTTTGGTCAGTCTAGCTGCAGGACAAAGTCTCCATTGCAGTGGTACTGTGATTGCAGCAAACCAGAAACCGAGCGCTTCTCCTAGCTCTAACGATCGGTGGGGGTCTGAACTGATGACAACGTTTGATATGTCTCTAGGACATGTCATTTTTTTTTCAAACATAAGGGACATTTTAAATGCCTCCATATGGGCCAAAAATTTAAAAAGAGCAAACTTCTTACAAATGTTGCACTTTTTTCCCCCATATGGGAACATGTCTCTGCCATGCCAACACATTTTGGCACAGATCCCAAGCCTAATGAAATCTTTAGAATATTGCATCTGTCTGATTCTGAAAAAGAGGCGCTGAAGCATCCACTAATAACCCCAAAATTCCATTCATTGCAACAATCATTTAGTACATCCGAATGTCCCTAAGACAGTTGCGTCCAGCTTTTGCAAAACTCCTACTCCCAGCATGCCCGGACAGCCTTCGGCTGTCCGAGCATACTGGGAGTTGGAGTTTTGCAACAGTACTGGTTGGGGAACACTGCAGGAAAGTTATCCTTTGCTAAAATAAGGCACTGTTGTGAAGCTTGAACCTTTTTGCAGGCAGTGGTGCAAGGTAGAAATACACAGACATTGTGTGAACAATTAATCATTTTATTTCTACCCATTCAGTGTGGTTCTTCAGATGAGATTAGGATAATGGTTTAGAGATAAGAGCAGGACAGATCTCTCAGTATGTAAACAGCTGACTGACTGCACAGGAATCCCGAATTCTTCAGTAACAATGTTTTGATCTTCATGCCAAGTGCAACAGAAAAGAATATGCTTGTTATGCAGGCACTGGAGAGAACAGAGGAGAGGACAGGGTGGGAACAACTCAGGAGAAAGAGGGCATCTATTATGGACTATTACTTCATGGAAATAATACACGTACTGTCCACACGGTGTACACAGCTTCTGTGGGTATTAGCAACTGTGCCGAACAGAGGTTTTGTAGAAAAATAAGAGTCCAAAAATCTAAATATAATTTCTTGATAGGGTTTCAGAAAAAGCATAATACGGTCAATAAGAACATGCTTAGGATGTGTATTAAAATGGTCTCCCTGTATCTATGGGTGCGACATTGAATTGTTGCTATTAGAGATGAACGATCTGATTGTGTAGAACCCATATTTGGTCAGAACTTTGCTAAAAGTTTAGTTTGACTAGAACCCGAAGTTTAGGCGGTTAATTTGGCAGGACCTGCTAAAATAATATCACCCACATGGCAGAAAGGAGAAGAAGGGATCAAATGACCTCTGGGAATCCCATAATGCATTTCAAACAGCTCTCCCAGGCAGTATAGGGATAAAGTCAATGTCACTATAAAACCTTATGTATATAGCCTCAGCAGCCATTTTTAAAGACAGCAGGTGTTAGGTGAAGATCTCTGCGAAGGACCTGCGAAAATAACATCCACCACATCGCAGATAGGAGAAGAAGAAAGGATCACATGACCTCAGAAAATCCCATAATGCATTTCAAACAGCTCTCCCAGGCAGTGTAGGGGTAAAGTCAAAGGGGGAGATTTATCAAAGCTGTCTATGTCCCGCATTAATATAGCCCAAACTACAGAGGGTTAGGCTGGTCTATTGTGCACCTATTTTATCAAAAGGCTCTTGATAAATTCTGTGCACACACTTCATGACCTATGCTTCAGACTGTATTTACACCTGCTCCAGCATGGTCTGACATTTCAGCATACTTTCAGCCGATGCGACTTGTCGCCGAAAAGTCGCTTTTGATAAATTCAGCACCAATGCATTTTTCCGTCTAAAATAGACATGTTCTAAAAATCCTCTAAAGCAAAAGTCGAAGTAAAGTCGCACATATTTAGACTGCGACTTTCTGTCCGACAAATTTAGACATTAAAACCAGTCTAAATCCTTTGATAAATCTCCCACAAAGTCACAATAAAAGCTTATGCATATAGCCTCACCAGCAATTTTAAAGATAGCAGGTGTTAGGTGAAGATCTCTGTGAGGGACACCAAGCAGTGAACAATACCGATAAGAGTAGGACCTCACCTATTTAATCATTGTAGTAAAGCAGCGCTGCAGAGTGTTCTTTGTTCTGTCAGGGCAAAATCTGATTTAATTGGAAGTTAAATGTACAAGGTTTTAGGATGCCCGAAAATGGGAATACTTTTTCAGTTAGTAAAAAGCCATTGCTTCTTCACCCTTTTCTAGGCACAAAACCTGTCCCTACTCCATAATTTTTGTATATCAATAAAAAAGCACAAAAATATCTCATAGTGCAGTGTGTTTTTATTCAACCTTTTAGTTACCACTAGGTGCCATGCTTTTACTCATACTTGTTGCTGTAACTTTGCAAAGTACTTTGCTTTAAAAACAGCTGCACTCCTGGGTGACCTAAAGGGTTATATAGGGCCTTTAGACAGTGTTATGCACACATTTTGGGCCATTGGTAAAGTACAGGTTTGTACAGAACTAGTTCGGTCAGAACCAGAACTTTTTGTCAGAGTTCAGTGAACCGGCATAACTGAACTTTTGAAAAGTTTGCTCATCTCTAGTTGATAAATGGTACTTACACTATATTTTATAGCCTTCATTGGCTGTGTCCCCTAAAAATATAATTTAACTGTAGGAGGAAAGTATAGAGAGGAAAGGGGCAGTGAGTGTCTGGTAGGTTCCTGTGTATGGCTGACTTGATTATTGTCCTATTTGTCAAGAATGGCTTAACATGTTGTTAATGTCATTTAGAAATCTTTTGACATATTTGATTTTATAATAAGTCTATGGAGCCCATCTCCTGCAGTGAAAACAGAGAGAGAAGAACATCATTGTCGACTTGTTCTAGCAATCTGTAGAGGTCTGATCACCCAGACCCTAAACAATCTATGACATGTCAAAATTTATGTTACACTAACAGTTAGCTAACATCATGCATAAGTATGGAGTGGATGGGAAAAAATATCTGTGAGACAAACAATCATTAAGTAATCAATAGCAATTTAGGGTGTATTGCCAGATTAATGTCTTACCATAATTAGTTTTATTTCCATAGATAACCAAGGATCTATTCAAATAATTCCACATAGTTTTTTTTATAAGAGCAATGAACAATAAGAAATACTTTTTAGAGTGTACCTCTAGTTTCCCTCCCTGATTATATTCCAAAAAATCTATGGGGCACAGCGCTCAGCTGAACACTTCTGCTCCTTTGTTTTACTGATTGATGGGGGTCTCAGCACCTGAACCCCTACTTATCAGCTCCTGTATACTACAGAGGAAGTTCTTTTTCTTTTTAAATTTCCTTTCTGTCTGACCACAGTGCTCACAGCTGACACCTCTGTCCATATCAGGAACTGTCCAGAGCAGGAGAGGTTTGCTATGGGGATTTGCTTGCACTTCGGACAGTTCCTGACATGAACAGGGGTGTCAGCAGAGAGCACTGTGGTCAGACAGAAAGGAAATTAAAAAAGAAAAGAACTTCCTCTATAGTGTACAGGAGCTGATAAGTACTGGAAGGATTGAGATTTTTAAATAGAAGTCATTTACAAATCTGTTTAACTTTCTGGCACTAGTTCATTTAAAGAAAAATGTTTTCCAGTGGAGTATTCCTTTAACCCCTTAAGGACCAAGGACATACAAGTAGGTCCTTGGTCCTCCTCCCGTGATATAACGGCGTGCCCGGCGTCATAGTGAAGCCGGGACCCGCCGCTAATAGCGCGCAGCACCGATCGCGGCGCCGCCCGCTATTAACCCTTTAGCCACGCGCTCAGACCTGACCCGTGCGGCTAAAAGCGAAAGTGAAACCATGCTGGTTAACTCAGTGGGCTGTTCGGGATAGCCGCGGCAAAATTGCGGCATCCCGAACAGCTTACAGGACAGCGGGAGGGCCCCTACCTGCCTCCTCGCTGTCCGATCGCCGAATGACTGCTCAGTGCCTGAGATCCAGGCATGAGCAGTAATGCGGCAGAATCATCGATCACTGGTTTCCTATGAGAAAGCAGTGATCAATGATAAAGATCAGTGTGTGCATTTTTATAGGTCCCTATGGGAGCTATTACACTGCAAAAAAAAGTGGAAAAAAAAAGTGAACGAATATCATTTAACCCCTCCCCTATTAAAAGTTTGAATCACCCCCCTTTTCCCATAAAAAAAAACCACAGTGTAAATAAAAATAAACATATATGGTATCACCGTGTGCGGAAATGTCCGAATTATAAAAATATATCATTAATTAAACCGCTCGGTCAATGGCGTGCGCGCAAAAAAATTCCAAAGTCCAAAATAGTGCATTTTTTTTCACTTTTTATATCATTTAAAAATGAATAAGTCCTATCAATGCAAAAATGGTACCGTTAAAAACTTCAGATCACGGCGCAAAAAATGAGCCCTCATACCGACCCATACACGGAAAAATAAAAAAAGTTATAGGAGTCAGAAGATGACAATTTTAAACGTATTAATTTTCCTGCATGTAGTTATGATTTTTTCCAGAAGTACGACAAAATCAAACCTAGGGTATCATTTTAATTGTATGGACCTACAGAATAAAGATAAGGTGTCATTTTTACCGAAAAATGTACTACGTAGAAACGGAAGCCCCCAAAATTTACAAAGCGGCGTTTTTTTTTTTCTATTTTGTCTCACAATGATTTTTTTTTCCGTTTCACTGTTGATTTTTGGGCAAAATGACTGACGTCATTACAAAGTAGAATTGGTGGCACAAAAAATAAGCAATCATATGGATTTTTAGGTGCAAAATTGAAAGAGTTATGATTTTTTAAATGCAAGGAGCAAAAAACGAAAATGCAAAAACGGAAAAAACCCCGGTCCTTTAGGGGTTAAAGGAACTTTCTGGAATTAGAAAAAAAAAATCTGTTTTCCAATCCAAAACAATCATTTTTAAACTGGCATCTTATAACTAGGTTCATGAGTGTTGGGGAATGAGGTCCAGGCCATTGAAGAATACCAGGTGGAAAACTCTCATAAATTTAGAAAGCCACACCCCTGTAATTTGTGCCAGTAAATGTGTCGGTGGGCCTTGATTAATGTGGCCTTTAGCTTTAAAGTAGGCAAACCCTTTAAGCAGGAAACCAGGAAATAGCTGACATCATGATGTAAAATATCTCAGACAGAAGTCTGTAGCCTTCAGGCTGTACACGACTCAGACATTCTCTGGTTATAATGTAATATGTTGGTCTGGAGATCTTGTAAGGATAATTCATAAGAAGCCATTGCCAGACCCAGAATTGGTGAAGTAAAGGAGGAGAATGTTCCTGTAAAGCTGCCGCACTGACCGAACTCTGCATTACAGTCATTCTCTGGCAATCACCACTCCAAGTTATTGCAATGATTTCCTCTCTTTCCAGAAGCTCGTGGTGGATATAAAATCAATGCTTTGTCCTCACGGAATATTAAGAAGGACAGTGTCAGGTAGCAGCAGTTGGTTCAAAGAAATGCATCTCACATAAAGCCGTGGTGTATGGATAGGGCCATATAGGACAAAATGAACAAGCAAACAGTGGACTGGTAAAATCTAAAACAGTGTAAAGTTCAAAGCTATGGTGAGAAACATTAGCTTTCCTGGCCTGTGTGACACAAGTGGACAGCCGAGATTGTAGAGCTTGGTCAATACTGAGAGAAAGCTGTGGCTCCAGAGATAAGTTCTTACTAGTAAAAACTGTGATTTGGCTCATGGAGAGAAGTGTGCTGTGCTATTCCCATCAGAGACAGAGAGGGAAGTGTTAGTAACAACACCTACCCAGTGTTTGTAAGAGGGAAGTTGGTAAGACAGCTAAGGCTTCTTGAGCAGGTGGCAGACAAGTGCCATCCGTAATATCAATCGCACCTGACCAATGTTAGCCCTGAAGAGGGGTCATCTGGGAGACAATGAGGTACTGTGTTATAGTGTGTCCTTATTACAGGGGGCCTAATAATTTGTCATTGAAGTAGTTGGGTCAGAGTGCCCCTGTGCCATTGAACAAGAGGGCTGATACCAAGTGTAGAGACTTTGTCACACATTTAATATATTTATAATATATTTTAATATATTTATTAATGACCTTGTCAAGGGATTGTATAGTAAAGTAGCAATCTTTGCAGATGATACTAAACTATGTGAAGTGGTTAACACAATAGAGGGCAGTGCACTGTTACAAATGTATCTGGATAGGTTGGAGGTTTGGGCTGGGAGGTGGCAGATGAGGTTCAACACTGATAAATGTCAGGTAATGCACATGGGGAGGAAAAATCCAGGCTGGGATTATTTATTAAATATGAGAACACTTGGGATGACTGACTGGAAAAGGATTTAGGAGTTTTAGTTAAGAGTAAATTTACCTGTAGTGACCAGTGTCGGGCAGCTGCTGCCAAGTCAAATAAAATCATGGGGTACATCAATAGGGGTCACAACAAGGAAATAATTCTAGACATCTAGAGAAAAGAAGGTTTCTACACCAGTAAAAATGGGGGTTCTTTACTGTAAGAGCAGTGAGACTGTGGAATTCTCTCCCAGAGGAGGTGGTCATGGAGAACTCAGTAAGAGAGTTCAAAAGGGGCCTGGATGCATTTCTGGAGAGTAATAACATTACAGGTTATGGATAGAAGGTTGATCCAGGGATTTATTCTGATGCCATATTTGGAGTCAGGAAGGAATTTTTACCTCTAGTATGAGGTTTTTTTTTCCTTCCTCTGGATCAACTCAGCAGGGACTCAATATGGATATTGGTTGAACTTGATGGACTCTGCTCTTTTTTCAACCTTATAAACTATGAAACTATGTAACCGCAAGCCAGCCATTATAATTATTAAGTGTATTCCTCTAAGTGAGAACTACCAAGAATTATAAACTTTTCTATGTGTTTGAAGAACCTAAATAGGTAAAATGTTCAGCTCTGCAAAAGTTGTCTGTCAAGTAAACTTTCGAGTCATCTCCTTAGCAGGTGGTCGCCACCACTTGCATTTGCACCCAAAGCCCATGAAGGTCATCATTCCTTAGACAGAAGACAATGATTCATGTTTGACCCGTCTTACAAAGCTCATCTATTGCATCTTGAGGAATAAAAGATGGAATGAAGGAATTCCTCAGGAGAGCCTTGTCTCATCTTACTGGTTCCTATCCCAGATAGGCCCAAATCACTTCTAGGTACTAAAGATATATCTACAATTACATACCTTAGGAATCAGATGTAAACAGAAAGATAATCCTCTATGCTGTAGTTTCATTGAGACCAATGAAAAAGTAATTTGTGTGTTGAAATAATCCTCGTATGGATTAGGATAAAAATGACATGTTCCTTTAAATAATACATACTCCATATACTGATTGAAAGAAGTCTACTTATCATGAATCCTATAGTTTCCCAAGGTAATTCTTAGTTTACTATTCAAAAGGATGTGCTAAATGAATCGGCCAGATGCTGATATGAAAGTATCATATTGTGGATTATCTGTAGTGAAACTCTGAGTGTGAAACACGAAACTAAGTTCCATGACCCAGCACAGCACAGTGTGGTTCTCCCCGTGACACCTGGCAGCTCATATACTCCACAGCTGTGGAGAAATGTAAAGATGGAACTTCAATAAATCCTTCTCTACCCTGCGGCTTCCTATTCCCTCCATACTGTGAGCTATCCTGCTCACTCCCCCGTCCCCCCAACGTTTCTGCATCCTGTACCCTCTATAAAAATACCCAACTCCTTGGCTATGGTTTGTGAAATAACACAATGCAGTCATCTCCATGCCACATGACACCAATATAGAGTGTCCCTATTAGAGTCATGCTCGATTGTACACATAGATCTTTTTCTTATGATGTTGGTCATAGGCTTCTGTTCACATATAATAGTGTTTGAACTCTATGTTTGGCATAAGTGGTAGGAAAGTTCCCCACAGATACACCATCATTATGGCACCGATACACTGACACACTATAGTCGCGAGGTGTAGTCCACTTTACTTTTCAGAGCAGATACATTCTGCATGTGCCTCATGTGAATGAATGAAACATTCGATCAATCAGAATGGGCATTTCATTGGTAAAATCCCAGTATTATTAAAGTCCATCACTGATTTGCTGTCTAGTAGGGCCTCCTTATAGTATAGTGCAGTACTGTACTGTAACTTTACCTGTGCCAGGACTGGCTGCTTTGGACACCAGGTGAGGGCAGCTCCATATTGTATCTCTAGGACACTGTGTGTATACAGGACAGGACCCTGAAGAAACTCCTGCCCTCTATGTATAAAGTGATTTGTAGCTTACTTGCAGCTCTCTTTGACCCTTATCTGTAAGGACTGACTTCATCTGCCTTAGATACAATGGTACATTGGTTTAAACTCCAGTGGGGAAAAACAAGTTTTCAAACCAACTGGTGCCAGAAAGTTAAACAGATTTGTAAATTAGAGAAAATATGTGTGCAGCTCACAACCGAGGATCTGAGGTATAAGTGGTTAAAAGATCGATCCCCACCAACCCAAAATAAAGAGAAACTATGAATAAATATTTAACTACACCTCAAGGATCTCACCATACTAGATGGTACACAACAATAATTGGAAACAATGTGTTTGAAAAAGTTATAACATTTATTATACACTTTAGACCATAAATTTAAACAAAACATAAAATAGCAACGATGTTAAAAGAATTTTGCACAAGATTTATAGACATTTAACCTTTGGGCCCTAATGGTAAATGAATTACAGCCTGCTATTGGGAAAGTGCTCCTATATTGGTGGTAATGTTTGTTGGTTCGGAATTCCGATAGTCCGACAATTGGCATGCATATATTGCACAATGAATCTATACAGTCTCAGCAATGATATTTAATACAGTCCTTTGAGATAGTTATAGCTAGCCGTCTTATAAAAAATCTTATAGCTCTCACCGGTCTCCAGCCGCTGGTCTCGTGCTGCGACGGACCGTGAATGGAGTCCTGCGGCTGTTCATACGGGCGCTGTGATCATATAGGTAGCGGTGATTGCAGGCATTGCCTGTGTTGCACAGGGTCAGACTCTGGCAGGAGTCCCCAAATAGATGGAGCCCACAATTGGTGAGTTGAATACTTGCAGTTTTGTATTCTTGAAACAAAAGCACAGAGTGGTAAGGTGGAAAACCATGTGAGGTAGGTGGATCATTTTAGTGAAAACCGACTTACATGTAAATTATCAGCAATTGGCAGTATGTTTTTTCTAGTGCTGACTTTAGATGATAAAAGGCTCTAAACGCGTTTTAAGGTGCTTAATCTGACCCCTTTTTCAGTAGATGATTTGTAAATTACTTCTATATAAAAATCCTAATCCTCATCCTAATCCTTATCAGCTGCTGTATGCTCCAGAGGTAGCTGTGTAGTTCTTTCCAGTCTGACCCCATTGTTCTCTGCTGCCACAGCTGTCTGGAACTGTCCAGAGCAGGAAAGATTTGCTATGGGGATTGGCTTCTGCTCTGGACCAGTTTCCATACAGTTATGGTCTCAAGATACAATAGTTTTAACTTACACAGTTTCCCCTGGAAACAATTAATATTGCAGCTTGAGGGAGGACTGTACCTAGAAAAACTTTTGAGATGTCCCTAGATCATGTCAAAAGTTTTTTTTAAAGTGATAGATAACCTTTGAAAATCAATGTATGGGATATACAAGTGACCATCATTTTGGTGCATGTGGTGACACAATTTTGGGGGTGGCATCTCCTAGCAATGTACCATCAATTTGTGTCATTTAGATCCCTTGTAAAGTTGTTTCCAGTTAACAGGGCAACTCAGGTCTCTGGGTATGAACGCCAACTACTCCCGGTAGAGAACTCACATGCTGTCAACTTATAGAGCTTTTGTTGGTTTTATTTCTGCCTCTTTTATTTGGGGTCCTGACTCCATTTCCCCAACAGTTATCTGGCCATGTGTTCAACATAATTTAACATATTTATAGAACCAGATATGGAGGAAATTTGGTCAAGTCTCATCATCCATACACTGCAGACTATCTCCTCTCAGAGATTGATGATTTCTATTCCCTGGAAATAGAGGATCCTATTGAATCACTGTAGAAGTCATGAAAATGTGAGGAATTACTATTTACAGTGTAGTGGAAATCTGTAAAAGAATTCATTATACAAACCATTATGCGTACTGACATTGCTTCTTTTTTGTTTTTGTTTATGTTTTGGGGTTTTTAAATGATAATGCTTACATGTATTCGTCCCATAGACACCTGGTCGGAATGGAATGTGGTGTGAACAGAACCTGTTTTGTACATATTTTCTATAAATATAAAATGGATAGAAAATAGTTTTAATGAAGGAAGGAAGTCTGGACAGAGCTATGTCCGCTTGGGAACAGACTTGCTTTCCACTGCATTATAGAACATTTTTGAGAACTAGTTCTATTTGTTTAAGCTGTGTTTTTGACCCCAATTTATGGCAGGAATAGATGTTAAACTATTTGGGGTTTTGGCAGGACAAAAAGCTGGTCCAACTGGAACATATTCTTAAAGAGACATTAATTCTAAACAAAGATTAAAAAGATTTGTCTTTTTGTAATTTTCTGACTATTGCGGAAATCTCCAGAAAACAAAATGTGAACTAGTTTTCAGTGGAATAAAAAATTGCATTGGGTTATTTAACTCTGCTTTCACGCACAGTGGCCCCATTTACTAACGTGTTTCCATGTACCAAATTAAGCAACGAAAGAAAAACCCTCAACCCAAATAATACGCCAAAATCTATTGAAATCCTGAAAAAGAGGCGTGGCTACACAAATTCTCTAAATCACATTCTGGTTAGGCCACAAACATGTAGAGTCAATGGAGACCCCAACAAAAAATACATTTTACCGATGGTGCTTCACCCACAATGATTGCTGGAGTAGCGATCAGAAGAATGTGGTACTTTATTGCAATGCGTTTCAACCCTGAACTGGGGTCATCATCAAGCATAACAAACCCATTACTAAGGACAATATATATATATATATATATATATATATATATATATATATATATATATATATATCATTGGCCCGGGTTACTTATGGGTTAGAGGGTGAATCACATCACATGACACAAAAAATGATCAAACGAATTTCAGATAAAATATACCACGAATAATAAGGAGTGTCCTTGATACAATGATATAGTGTTATAAAAAGAATAAATGTAACAACTTTTTTAAACCTATAGCAATATAAAATACAATTATAAATAATAAACTCAAAAACATACCCATAAAATAATATAATCAAAATTTATTGTATAAAAGTTATAAGTTAAAATAACATATACCTGAAATAAACTAACAAAACATCCCTAAGCACTTTAAATGTAGTTTCTAAATTACAGGGATGCACTGGAAACTAAGTCGTTAAATAGGTACTCCATTTTGTTCAGAACACTCGGAGCCAGGGATCCCTGTGTTTGTTTAGAATGCCGGGTGCTGAGGGAGATCGTGGGGGGTCCCAGCAGCGATCCATTGGATAGGGGATAAGATGTCTAGCAGTGGAGTACCCCTTTAAAACTCAACCACTGCCTCCCAAAGCTGAGCACAGCCAGCGTTCTGAACATAAATATTAAGAACGCCAAGGTGCTGGGCCAGACCCCCACAATTAGACATCTTATCCCCTATCCTTTGAATTGGATTTCCCCTAATTTTATGCATGTTATTGTTTTTTTATGGAAAATTAGCCTTTGCCTTTAAAACTGCTTATTTAAAACTGCTTCTGAAATGTCCTCCTTATTTTTTCTGGTCTAGTTGCACCTTGCTGTGTTTGCTCATGGCTGCGTCACTTGTCTATGCTTGGTCAGAATTACCTGGGCCAAGAAAAGCTGTATGACAAAAAATTACACACACTTGCACTAAACCAATAAATACCAGGAAGAAATCCCAGAGAGTGACAGAACCCGACCTACAACAACCTACCATTATAAGAACATCAGGGCCACTGTGCAAAAATAACACGAATGTCAACTATCCGCACCAAAAATCCACAACAAAATCTTCATGGATTTCATTGTTGATTTCAGGCGATTTTTGTTAAAGATTTCACTCAGTTGCAATGTACTGAATACCAAAAAACGGAACTACTCAAAATTATAGTGAATTAAATATAAATCTTTATTGTGTACAAATCACAAGGTTAAAAATACATCATTAGAAAAGCAGGAAATCGACACAGATAGGCGGCAAAACTTGGACATATATGTGTTAGAGCATAAATAAAGTACATGAAATACTGGCACAGGGAAGGATGGTATTAGTAGCTGCTGGGATTGTTGAGCTGGGTAAGGGTACGGTCACCCGGATGGATTTATTTGCGGGTTTCCCGCTGCGTATTTGAAAGGGGGTGGGATCTTCTCGGCTGTCCGCGGCGGAATTTAAGCTGCGGAAAATCCGCCGCAAGCCCAATTGAAGTCAGTAGGGTCTGCGGCGGATTTTCCACAGCGGAAATTCAGCCATGGAAAATCTGCTGCGGACAGCCGAGAAGAGCCCATCCCCTTTCAAATATGACCCATAAATAAATCCACCCGTGTGAACATACCCTAAAAGTGCAAGTGCAATATATGAGTAAATCTGGAATAGAGAATCACAGCAATGAACAATCAGACTGATAGATACTAGAGATGTCGCGAATTGTTCGCCGGCGAACAGTTCCCGGCGAACTTAGCATGTTCGCATCGCCAGGCGAACATATGTGAAGTTCGATTTGCCCCCTATATTTTAACATTACGGTAAACTTTGACCCTGTGAGTCAGAGTCAGCAGACACATTACAGCCAATCAGCAGCAGTCCCTCCCTTCCAGACCCTCCTACCTCCTGCACGGACGCCATTTTACCTTCATTCGGCATGCTGCAGGCTTAGAAAGTGGAGGGACAGAGAAGCTGCTCCTGCTGTAATAGGGAAAGCGATAGCTAGGTTGCTGCTAGGTGATGTATTCAGGGTACACTTTACTCCTAAAACACTAGTCTAACATCTGCTTTAAAGGGTAGCTCCCACCATCCTACTTTTTTTTTTTGCTAGCCCGTTAGCCCCCTCCCCCCGCTACGGCACTAGCCTGTTCACTCCTCCCCCCCAACCCCGCGCCCCGCATACCCCGTTCCCTCATTATACTTGCAGTTACTGCAGAGTCCGGCAGCGGGTGTGCAGGGACAGCGGCGGCAACGAGACGGCGATGTGCGGGAGGAGTGGCCTCCCAGCCAGTGGCTGGGGAGCCAATGCGCTCGCTCCCGCCTGTCTAATTGACAGGCAGGGAGCGAGTGCAGCCTAACTGAAAAAGGACTGATTGCCACTCCAAAATCAGTCCTTTTTCAGTAGCCGGTTTTTAAATGTAAATGAAAC
Source organism: Hyla sarda (assembly GCF_029499605.1). NCBI lineage: Eukaryota > Metazoa > Chordata > Amphibia > Anura > Hylidae > Hyla > Hyla sarda. The sequence continues at coordinate 90,514,714 of NC_079191.1, read as the reverse complement.
CTTTTTAATGAACAAAAAAAAAAAAATAATAAAAGTATATTAGAGATATGTTGTAGTACATAAGTACTACAACATATCAAAAAATAAAGTTGGTGACAGTGCCCATTTAAGGACAGCACATAAAAAAGCCCTTTTTAGGGCTCAAATATCAGTCCATGTGTCTTGCAACAGCTGGAGGCACCCTGGTTGGGAGGGAACCGCTAGTTAAAAGGGGTACTCCGGTGTAAAGCTTAAGTTCCTTCAAGCAACTAGAATATTAAAAGGGCTATAAGTTCAGTCCGTGTGTCTTGCAACAGCTGGAGGCACCCTGGTTGGGAGGGGACCGCTGGTTAAAAGGGGTACTCCAGTGGAAAACTTAATTTCCTTCAAGCAACTAACTACAGTATTAAAAGGGCTATAAGTTCAGTCCGTGTGTCTTTCAACTGCTGGAGGCACCCTGGTTTGGGACCTCTGCTTAAAAGGGGAACTCCGCTGGCAACCTTTTTTGCTCATTGTCACACTAGTGCAAATCACATTTGGTGTGACAGTTGTTCGAATAAAAAAAAATAATACCTTTTTTGGCTGTGAAATAAAACCAGTGCTACCTAAAGGGGGGCTCTAACTATGTGCTGCCTAATATGGGGGAATCTATGTGCTGCCTAAAGGGAGGCTCTAACTATGTGCTGCCTAATATGGGGGAATCTATGTGCTGCCTAAAGGGGGGGTCTAAATATGTGCTGCCTAAAGGGGGCTCTATGTGCTGCCTAAAGGGAGGCTCTAACTATGTGCTGCCTAATATGGGGGAATCTATGTGCTGCCTAAAGGGGGGCTCTATGTGCTGCCTAAAGGGAGGCTCTACCTATGTGCTGCCTAAAGGGGGCTCTAACTATGTGCTGCCTAAAGGGGGATCTAAATATGTGCTGCCTAATATGGGAGAATCTATGTGCTGCCTAAAGGGGGGCTCTATGTGCTGCCTAAAGGGGGGCTATAACTATGTGCTGCCTAACATGGGGGAATCTATGTGCTGCCTAAAGGGGGGATCTAACTATGTGCTGCCTAATATGGGGGAATCTATGTGCTGCCTAAAGGGGGGATCTAACTATGTGCTGCCTAATATGGGGGAATCTATGTGCTGCCTAAAGGGGGGATCTATGTGCTGGGGGCTCTAACTATGTGCTGCCTAACATGGGGGAATCTATGTGCTGTCTAAAGGGGGATCTAACTATGTGCTGCCTAATATGGGGGAATCTATGTGCTGCCTAAAGGGGGGATCTAAATATGTGCTGCCTAATATGGGGGAATCTATGTGCTGCCTAAAGGGGGGCTCTATGTGCTGCCTAAAAGGGGGCTCTATGTGCTGCCTAAAGGGGGGGCTCTATGTGCTGCCTAATCTATGTGCTGCCTAAAGGGGGGGGGATCTAACTATGTGCTGCCTAAAGGGGGCTCTCTGTGCTGCCTAAAGGGAGGCTCTACCTATGTGCTGCCTAAAGGGGGGCTCTAACTATGTGCTGCCTAAAGGGGGATCTAAATATGTGCTGCCTAATATGGGAGAATCTATGTGCTGCCTAAAGGGGGGCTCTATGTGCTGCCTAAAGGGGGGCTATAACTATGTGCTGCCTAACATGGGGAAATCTATGTGCTGCCTAAAGGGGGGATCTAACTATGTGCTGCCTAATATGGGGGAATCTAAATATGTGCTGCCTAAAGTGGGGATCTATGTGCTGAGGGCTCTAACTATGTGCTGCCTAAAGGGGGGATCTAACTATGTGATGCCTAAAGGGGGCTCTATGTGCTGCCTAAAGGGGAATATAACTATCTGATGCCTAAAGGGGGGATCTAACTATGTGCTGCCTAAAGGGGGCTCTATGTGCTGCCTAAAGGGAGGCTCTACCTATGTGCTGCCTAAAGGGGGGCTCTAACTATGTGATGCCTAATATGGTGGAATCTATGTGCTGCCTAAAAGGGGGATCTAACTATGTGATGCCTAAAGGGGGGCTCTATGTGCTGCCTAAAGGGGGCTATAGCACGTTATTCCAAAGAATTTAGGAATAATAGGTGATTTATGCCTTTTATGGATTAAAACCAGACTCTGCATCAACTATGTAATTTTCCATGGGAGTTTTGCCATGGATCCCCCCTCCAGCACGCCACAGTCCAGGTATTAGTCCCCTTGAAACAACTTTTAAATCACTATTGTGGCCAGAAAGAGTCCCTGTGGTTTTAAAATTCGCCTGCCCATTGAAGTCAATGGCGGTTCGCCCGGTTCGCCGGTTAGCGAACATTTGCGGAAGTTTGCGTTCGCCGTTCGCGAACCGAAAATGTTATGTTCGCAACATCACTAATAGATACATACCACAGTGCAGAGTAACTACTACAAGTCCCAGGATGCCACCACCCCTACACGTGTTTCGGTCTACTGACCTTCGTCCGGGGTTGACAGCATCCAAATAGTTATGGGTTTATATATACAAATGGGACCAATCACAGTGATGGCTGTATAATTACTGTGGCGCATCTCACCTGGCTCACATGGTGGCGTGGATGTGACTGCCATGTGATGTAATCACATGACTGAACACATAGAGAAACGTTGCTGAGCGTACGAGCGCACAGGGCCGGGGAGCAGGAGGGGATGGGCCAACAGCCATATAGGGCAGTGACATCTAGTGGGTAAAAAGAAAACTGCAAGCATAATAGCAATAGATAAGTAAATACATATATATGTATATATATATATATATATATATATATATATATATATATATATAAAAAGCAAAATCATCGGTAGTTGCAGTATCTTGTAATACCTTTTTTATTGGACTAACAAGATTATGTAGAGACAAGCTTTCGGGATTCCTCTCTTTATCAAGTCATAAGCATTTCTGAGCTCACAAAAAAAGGTATTACAAGATACTGCAACTACCGATGATTTTGCTTTTTGCATCACTGGACTAATACGGCTACTCCTAACTAATCTATATATATATATATATATATATATATATATATATATATACATACATATAGCCCAGCATATAATGACAGGATGAATAAATTAATTAATAATGCTAAATTCATGAAAGTTAATTTGATATATAGTATATACAAAAATAAATAAAAAGTTATTATTAATTCATACAAAGATATGTATACATAAATAATAAGACTGGTGACGGCAAGTGTGAAATACATAAACGTGAGGAAAAAGCACAGGTAGACGAAAAAGAAGTGGACAAGAAGACAAGTGTGTAAAAAATAAATAAATAAAGTATATTGAATATGATCATAATAAATGTAAGATACAAAAAATGATACATACTTCAAACTACATGATCATAACAGTTTATGTGTAAATACATGATACAAAATATATGAGAAACAAATTATAAGATGTATTATAATTTATAATATGAAAATTATGGGTGACGGGCTAGATTAATATCACGAACATGTTCTCTCGTTTGAATCTTCGTAGCTCGTGTGGTAAGCCCGACATAGATCCTGGGACATGGGCAGGTCGCATAATAAATCACTGCTTTCATTGAAAAAGAGATGTAATGTTTGATTGTAAACCTCCTAGTTCCAGAGGAATCTGTGAAGGCAAAGGCATGCTATATGTTGGGGCAAGGAACCCAGTGCCCACATGGTACACAACCCATACACTGGCCTGTGGTGCCGAAGATATTAACAGTTGGTGTTAGCATGTATTCACTTTTAACCAACAGTTGAAATGTAGTAAATGTAAGTAAATGAGACCTAAACAACCCCACAAACTACGTTTTTACCTGATAAAGTGTGAATGTCCACAGATTTTTCTCTACAGATTTATTATTGAAACCTATACAGCTTGCTCTTTCTGAGTGTTGCTCTTTCTGAGTGTTGCTGTGTAAGAGGGGGCGTGAAAGAGGAGTTTCAAAAACTGTGATTATCTGTTGTGCGGAGTGAATCTGTGGAGTGGGTGTGACTGCCTATAGCCCACATTCATATTTTGGGTAAGTTTTTCTCTTTTGCACATAGTGGGATAACTGTTAGAGTTTAAACACCCTTTTTCATTTTTTTTTTTTTCTCTGTTCCACCTCTAGGGGGAGGAGGAGTAGATTGGGCACAGGTGTATAAATCTTAGCTTGGGACTCTTATTGAGAGCTTGCTCTTTCTGAGTGTTGCTGTGTAAGAGGGGGCGTGAAAGAGGAGTTTCAAAAACTGTGATTATCTGTTGTGCGGAGTGAATCTGTGGAGTGGGTGCGACTGCCTATAGCCCACATTCATATTTTGGGTAAGTTTTTCTCTTTTGCACATAGTGGGATAACTGTTAGAGTTTAAACACCCTTTTTCATTTTTTTTTTTTTCTCTGTTCCACCTCTAGGGGGAGGAGGAGTAGATTGGGCACAGGTGTATAAATCTTAGCTTGGGACTCTTATTGAGAGCTTGCTCTTTCTGAGTGTTGCTGTGTAAGAGGGGGCGTGAAAGAGGAGTTTCAAAAACTGTGATTATCTGTTGTGCGGAGTGAATCTGTGGAGTGGGTGCGACTGCCTATAGCCCACATTCATATTTTGGGTAAGTTTTTCTCTTTTGCACATAGTGGGATAACTGTTAGAGTTTAAACACCCTTTTTCATTTTATTTTTTTTTTTTCTCTGTTCCACCTCTAGGGGGAGGAGGAGTAGATTGGGCACAGGTGTATAAATCTTAGCTTGGGACTCTTATTGAGAGCTTGCTCTTTCTGAGTGTTGCTGCGTAAGAGGGGGCGTGAAAGAGGAGTTTCAAAAACTGGAGTTTGAAAGCAGGAGGTTGAGATCGCTGTGAGTTTTAATTTTTGAACCCACAAGGTCTACAAAAAATTTTAAGTGTAATTTTGACTGTCTGTTTTTTCCTATACATTTGTGAAATCCCCATAACTAGATGGCCTCCATGTTGGAAAATGCAGTCCAATGTACATCCTGTTCAATGTATGCAATCCTTGAACAACAGTTTGAGGGTGCATATTGTTGTGCGAGATGTGTGCTAGTTGTCCGTTTGGAAGCCCAGATCCTGCATCTAGAGGGGCGACTGGCAACAATGAGAAGCATTAACAACATGGAGAGGAGTCTCCTGCTCACTGAGCAGGCACTCTCGGGAATAGAGGTGGGGGAGGACAGTGGGACGGAGTTGCAGGACAGTCAGGCAGTTAGCTGGGTTACAGTTAGAAAGAGGGGTAGGGGAAAAAGTGTCAGGGAGGCTAGTCCTGAACTGGCACACCCCAACAAGTTTGCCCGCTTGGCAGATGAGGGGGATGCCATTACAGAGCTAGCAGAACTGCAGCAGGATACCGCCTCTGACCGCCAGGGGGGTGTCTGCTCCAGTAAGGAGGGAGGGAGGAGTACAGGGCAGGCCAGACCGGTACTAGTGGTGGGGGACTCAATTATTAGGGGGACAGACAGGGCAATCTGTCACAAAGACCGGGATCGCCGAACAGTGTGTTGTCTGCCTGGCGCACGAGTTCGGCACATCGCGGATCGGGTTGACAGGTTGTTGGGCGGGGCTGGAGAGGACCCAGCAGTCATGGTACATATTGGCACCAATGACAAAGTAAGAGGTAGGTGGAGTGTCCTTAAAAATGATTTCAGGGACTTAGGCCGCAAGCTTAAGGCAAGGACCTCCAAGGTAGTCTTTTCTGAAATACTACCAGTACCACGAGCCGCACCAGAGAGGCAGCGGGAGATCAGGGAGGTAAACAAGTGGCTCAGAAGCTGGTGTAGGAAGGAAGGGTTTGGGTTCATGGAGAACTGGGCTGACTTCGCTGTCGGTTACCGGCTCTACCGTAGGGACGGGCTGCACCTCAATGGGGAGGGTGCAGCTTTGCTTGGGGAGAAGATGGCTAGAAGGGTGGAGGAGTGTTTAAACTAGGGACTTGGGGGGGAGGGAACCTACAGCAAAGAGGGGGAAGATAGTGTAGATAGAGAGGTGGGAATTATAAATGTACCTGGGGGTGGAGCGGAGGGAGGGGTTAGAATAGTTAATAGGAATAGGCTTCATAGGAAAATAAAACTTACACCCTTGAATCCCATTAACCCCATTAACATAAAGGATGGAAATGTAAAGTGTATGTTCACAAATGCCAGAAGCCTAGCAAATAAAATGGGGGAGCTTGAGGCCTTGATACTGGAGGAACATATTGATATAGTTGGGGTCACTGAGACATGGCTGGACTCCTCGCATGACTGGGCTGTCAATCTGCAGGGGTTTACATTGTTTCGCAAGGATAGAATGAACAGAAAAGGTGGTGGAGTCTGTCTGTATGTAAGAAGTGGTATGAAAGTCAGTGTGAACGATGCCATAGTGTGTGATGATTCTGAGGATGTGGAATCACTGTGGGTAGAATTACAAAAGGAGGTAAATACTGAAAAAATTGTATTTGGTGTAATCTACAGACCCCCTAATATCACTGAAGAGATAGAAGTTCGGCTTCATAAACAAATAGAGAGGGCCGCCCGGGCAGGTACAGTGGTAATAATGGGAGATTTTAACTATCCAGATATAGATTGGGGTCCGGGGTTGGCTAAAACTACAAAGGGGCGACAATTCCTAAATTTATTGCAGGATAATTTTATGGGCCAGTTTGTGGAGGACCCAACAAGAAGTGATGCCTTGTTGGATCTGATCATTTCCAACAACGCAGAGCTGGTTGGTAATGTAACTGTGCGGGAAAACCTTGGTAATAGCGACCACAATATAGTTACTTTTGACTTAAAATGTAGAAAACAAAGACAGACGGGGAAAGCAAAAACATATAACTTTAAAAAGGCAAATTTCCCTGGGCTGAGAGCTGCACTACAGGACATAGACTAGGGGGAGGTGTTGTCAAATACTGATACAGAAGGTAAATGGGACATCTTTAAATCAACTCTAAATAACTATACAGCTAAATATATACCAAAGGGGAACAAATATAAACGATTAAAACTAAATCCTACATGGCTGACACATGATGTTAAAAGAGCAATAAACAACAAAAAAATAGCCTTCAAAAAATACAAATCTGATGGGTCAGCTATAACATTTAAACAGTACAAGGAGCTTAATAAAATCTGTAAAAATGTAATAAAAACAGCAAAAATTCAAAATGAGAGACAGGTGGCCAAAGAAAGCAAAACTAATCCTAAATATTTTTTTAGATATATAAATGCAAAAAAACCAAGGACAGAGCATGTAGGACCCCTTAATAATGATAATGGGGAGGTTGTCACAGGCGATCAAGAGAAGGCGGAGCTACTGAATGGGTTCTTTAGTTCTGTATATACTAAGGAAGAAGGAGCTGACATTGGCCAGGTCAGTGCTGGTAACACATCATGTACAGGTCAGTGCTGGTAACACATCATGTAATGTACTGAACTGGCTTAATGTAGAGATGGTACAAGGTAAGTTAAGTGATATAAATGTAAGCAAATCCCCAGGACCGGATGGACTACACCCAAGAGTTCTTAGAGAGGTAAGTTCAGTAATATCTGTACCCCTGTTCATGATATTTAGATATTCTCTGGTGTCTGGTATTGTGCCAAGGGACTGGCGCAAGGCGAATGTGGTGCCAATCTTCAAAAAGGGCTCTAGGTCTTCCCCAGGAAACTTTAGACCGGTAAGTTTAACGTGCATTGTGGGTAAATTGTTTGAAGGACTTATAAGGGATTACATACAGGAATACATAGGGGATAATTGTACTATAAGTGATAGCCAGCATGGGTTTACGAAGGATAGAAGTTGTCAAACCAATCTAATTTGCTTTTATGAAGAGGTGAGTAGAAGCCTTGACAGAGGAATGGCTGTGGATATAGTGTTTCTGGATTTTGCTAAAGCGTTTGATACTGTCCCTCACAGACGTCTGACAGGTAAGTTAAGGTCTTTGGGTTTGGAAATTTTAGTTTGTAACTGGATTGAACACTGGCTCATGGATCGTACCCAGAGAGTGGTGGTCAATGATTCGTACTCTGATTGGTCCCCGGTTATTAGTGGTGTACCCCAAGGTTCAGTACTGGGCCCGCTATTGTTTAATTTATTTATCAATGATATAGAGGATGGTATTAACAGCTCTGTTTCTATCTTTGCAGATGACACCAAGCTTTGTAGCACGGTACAGTCTATAGAGGATGTGTATAGGTTACAAGATGACTTGGATAGACTAAGTGTCTGGGCATCCACTTGGCAAATGAGGTTCAATGTGGATAAATGTAAAGTTATGCATCTGGGTACTAATAACATGCATGTCTTAGGGGGGGATTAAACTGGCAGAGTCACTGATAGAGAAGGATCTGGGTGTACTTGTAGATCACAGACTACAGAATAGCATGCAATGTCAGGCTGCTGCTTCCAAAGCCGGCAGGATATTGTCATGTATCAAAAGAGGCATGGACAGGGACATAATACTCCCCCTTTATAAAGCATTGGTACGGCCTTACCTGGAATATGCTGTTCAGTTTTGGGCACCTGTCCATAAAAGGGACACTGCGGAGTTGGAAAGGGTGCAGAGACGCGCAACTAAACTAATATGGGGCATGGAACATCTTAGCTATGAGGAGCGATTAAAGGAGTTACAATTGTTTAGTCTTGAGAAGAGACGTTTAAGGGGGGATATGATAAACGTATATAAGTATATTAATGGCCCATACAAAAAATATAGAGAAAAACTGTTCCAGGTTAAACCCCCCCAAAGGACGAGGGGGCACTCCCTCCGTCTGGAGAAGAAAAAGTTTAGTCTCAAGGGGCGACACGCCTTCTTTACCGTGAGGACTGTGAATTTATGGAACGGTCTACTTCAGGAACTGGTCACAGCAGGAACAATTAACAGCTTTAAAACAGGATTAGATACATTCCTGGAACAAAATAAGATTAATGCTTATGAAGAAATATAAAATCTCATCCCTTCACCAATATCGCGCCACACCCCTACCCTTTAATTCCCTGGTTGAACTTGATGGCCATATGTCTTTTTTCGACCGTACTAACTATGTAACTATGTAACTATGTAAATCTAAAGGGGTACTCCACCCGTAGACATCTAATCCCCCATCCAAAGGATAGGGGATAAGATGTCTGATCGCGGGGGTCCCACTGCTGGGAACCCCCACGATCACTCCTGCAGCACCCCCCTGTCATCAGTTGCACGTAGCGAAGTTCGCTCCGTGCCTGATGACTCTCGATAAAGGGGCCAGAGGATCATGATGTCACGCCCTGCTTCTTAATGCCGCGCCATCCTGGACTCCTGCACACGCTGACCACCAATCCACCTAAATGCAGGTACCTAGCATCCATATGGCCCTATAAACCATCCTAAAGACGCCATATGATACGGCCCCAAGTGGTATGTAGGACCATCATCCTGTGGGTGTATATTCTGTGCCCCCCACATAAGGTTTATTTTATCAACCTAACAATCTAAAAGAGTATCTGTATCTGTGTATCTACCGCTCTGCACCTATACACTCATCACATCAACTTAAGGACGGTATTTATCAAAATACAAGAGGGAACATAAACCTTGGACCATTACCTACATAACCCCATCTGGGCCTTTCTACCTAAGCACACCAGAATACTTATCGATACCTCTACATGTCGTATCACGATCATACTACTATTCAGTGAGGGAGGCTATGGGAGAAAATATACTCCTACCCTCTAAACACTTGTCCCTGATAAGTTGGGCCCCTTGAAAATGCGCCGCAACGAAACGCGCTGGATTTATGTGGCTTAAACTGTACAATATTTGTATGCAATCATTGTATCCTTATAATTGATGTGCCTACAATTTGTATACTCACCGAATAATTAGGTTGAGGTTTTTACAAACCAGCTGAGTTATTGCTGTTGACGTGCTATACTTACTGCACCCGGCGCCTCCATTCCCTCCAGAACCAGGGAAAGACAGGAGGTTCCTGTTGCAGGTTGGCATTCTCTAGGAAGGCCTCCCTGCAGTAACTGGTAGGGGGTCCTATGCGACTAAGCAGGGTTAGTATAGCCTCTACTCCAGCAATATATCCAACACTAGGATAAGCTGGGTTGCTATCTATATACTCTTTTGTATATCTGCCTATATTTTAATTGTACACCAATGAAAGTATGTTTTATGATCCTAGGCATTTTTTAAAGAATTTTTGTGGGAACCAAAAAATAAAAAAATAAAAAAAAAAAACAAACAAAAAAAAAAGGATGCAGTAGGGATGGAAAAATTGTAGTTAACAAAATGTATATCTAAACAAAATTTTTATTAATTTTCAAACAGGGACCAATTTATGTGAGCGGGCAGGGACATAAAAATTTTGCCGACAATATAAAAAAAATGTATAAAGGAGCCATGTAATTGTAAAAATAATATATTTTTTTAATTTCAATTTAAACTTTTTATTAATAATGTATTTTAATTGTGTTTTCTAAAGTGTGTGTATGTTTGTTATTTGTTATTAACTTAATTCTCTTTATTTTATTAATTATTTAGGTACTACTATTCCCTGCATGGAACAGACTGAACAGAAAGAATGGGTGTTTTTATTTGTGTTTTTGCAAAGTGGAAACTTAGCCTTACACCTAGCCTCTGAGTCAACGCGTACCACAAGGGAGAAACAAGCCAAGTCTAAAGTCCTCTACAAAATCTCATCCCAAGTATAGTGAAGAACAAGCTGGGCTATTCCTAGAGGAATCATATAATGTCCAGTGTAAATCTAGTCTCTAAATCTAACACGTAAAACAAAGTAGAAGTAAATCTTACTCTCAGGATAACTACAAGTCTCATAATAACCAAGTCTTATATGCTTAAAGAGGTACTCTGGTGGAAAACACAATTTATTTTCAGTCTGACTACAGTGCTCTCTGCTGCCCCCTCTGTCCATGTCAGGAACTGTGCAGAGTAGAACTAAATCCCCATAGCAAACATGTCCTACTCCAGACAGTTCCTGACATGGACAGAGGCGTCAGCAGAGAGCACTGTGGTCTAAAGAACAACTTAACTACCTCTAGAGCATACAGCAGCTGATAAATACTGGAAAGATTAAGATTTTTTAATAGAAGTAACTTACAAATCTATTTAACTTTCTGGCATCAGTTGATTTGAAAAAAAAAAAAAAAAAAATGTTTTCCACCGTAGTACCCCTTTAAATTGCTTCTGGACTGTGACAGTAACAAAGCTTCTCAAGCAAAATAAATGTGTATTTAAAATTTTATTCCAAGTCAGCATTGTCCCGAAGTGTTATTTCTTTGTATTACATGTGCACCAGAAGTTAACTATTTTTTTTATAAATCCTAGCTTTAGAGGTGTTATTTCCTGGTATCTTGTGTATGGATCACAGCTAATTTGAGGTAGTGATTTGTGGGAAAATATATCAAGAAAAAGGATTATATATCACTCTACATACATAACCCTGCTTCTGGCGTCACAAACTTGACATTTGCACAACCTAATCCCAATAACCTGTTCCCCCACATACCCCAATTAACTTAGTGGGTACTTCTCACACACATCACTGGGAGCATTGACATGGCAGCTGTGGAGGGTCAGGATAGGTCAGTATAGCCTTTTAAAGGGGTACTCCGGCGTTTAGACATCTTATCCCCTATCCAAAGGATAGGGGATAAGATGCCTGATCATGGGAGTCCCGCCGCTGGGGACCCCCGTGATCTTGCACGCAGCACCCCAGTTAAAATCAGTCCTCGGAGTATGTTCTCTCCGAGTCTGATTACCGGTGACCAGAGGGCTGGCGGCTGTGACGTCACGCTCCGCCCCTCAATGCAAGCCTATGAGAGGGGGCGTGCTGGCTGTCACGTCCCCTCCCATAGGCTTGCATTGAGGGGCAGAGCGAGATGTCACACAGGGCAGAGGCATGACGTCACACGCCGGCGGCCCCGTGGTCGCTGGTAATCAGACCCGGAGCGAACATGCTCCGGGGACTGATTCTAACTGGGGTGCTGCGTGTAAGATCACAGGGGTCCCCAGCGGCGGGACCCCTGCGATCAGGCATCTTATCCCCTATCCTTTGGATAGGGGATAAGATGTCTAAGCGCCGGAGTACCCCTTTAAATGCCCCTTTTACTCCATGTTTTTTTTTTTTTTCTTTTATGATGAACTGTACTTCAACATGTGGTAAAAAAGGGTATTACAACAATTTTTTTTTGCATCCATTTCCCCAAAATTGCCATCCACATATGAACTTGTATGCACTGGGCTTTACAATGGAAGTTTACCTAATGATGTAATGCAAGTAATAACTAACAGTAATAGACTCAGGGAAGTTTCTATTTATTCAGGGATCCAACTATGTCTGGCATATGTCATTCTGTTATATTTGTGTGGTTATTTGTGTATCTAATCTCCTCTATATTCTATTGTGTCGATTTTTTCCCTTTGTTTATAACGTCTCAATGAGGAGGACAGTTTGTCAATTTGGGGACAGTGTCTTCGGAGTATAGATTTGTGTGTTCTTCCCTGTCTGCTTGTGCTGCGTCCTGGGAATCAAAGTGCCATTTAGTAATGAGATTGTACGCTGGAAAGGGAATGAGACATGTTTATGGTTGCCTGCCCAGCAGACCTTTCATCTCGTTCTGAACCCAATGCCAGACAAATGATTTCTCTTCATTAATGTGCTGTGACAGGAGGATGCTGCGTTGTCATTACTGACTGAGAAAGTAAATGATATACAGTAATGTTCTTCATACGCTTCGTAATTATACTCAGAATTAATGGTAGAAGTTGCCTCCGGTGCGGCCTCACAAAATATTTTTTTTGTTGTTGTTCTCTATACGAATAATGGGAAAAAGTAGTCACAAAAAATATCAACACTATCAAAGTAAAGAAGAAGTCAAGAAATAGTTTTCAAAAAAGGGAGAAGATTAAAGGGGGCATTCAGGGATAGAAACACAGGCTTGCTCATACATGCGTATTATAGTTACATATATGCGTCTTCTTTACGGCCTCAAATCCCGGCCTGACCAGGGGTCTAATGACCTGAACTGATAGCTGTCATGTTGGGGTCATCAGAAGGGGATTTACAGCAGTATTACACCCATGTGAAGCCGGCTTTATTGGATATGTTACCTGCTGTAAAACCAATATGCAATGCAATATGATTTTTGTTAGATTGTTCACAGAATTGAGAGCTTGATTGTGGCCACCAGAGACCACACCAAAAAAGTCATACACAGCAGAGTAGACATGTTACACAGTTTGTGTAACTCCTATTGTGGTGACCCAGTGCAGAACCACATGTTCTTCTGCACTCCTGCCCATCCTGTGTGGCAGATGCTGCTTCAATGTCCGTCTTGGACCCACTCTCCTCAGGACTCTATAATAATGCAATAATATGCAATGGTTAAAGCATACCCGTCAGATCGAACAAAAGAACATGTTTTTAATATATCACTCAGTACCTAATCCTGATCATGTACATCTAATTTGTATGTGTCTAGCACCTTTTTTTTTTATTACACTTTTAATTTAGCTCACTAGTCTGAATTCCTCTCAAAGGGAGGGGGCGTGGCCTCACTGTGCAGGTCTCCGCCCCCTCCCTCAGTATGCTGTCTGCTCACATCTCCCCTAGCATTAGCAAAACTACAACTCCCAGCTTGTCCTCACTGACAGTAGTGGGACACAAGCTGACAGTGGGATAGATTATTCCTCCAGCTGTGAGTCCTGCGCTCACAGCTGTCAATCAAGGAAGTGTGTCCATGACATAGGTTATAGGTTATAGATTAAGTTATTGGTGTTCTATGTACTTGTCACTTTAACCCCTTCCCGACCCAGGACGTACCGATACGTCCTGGGTCCTTTCTCTTTCTATAATGATAGTGGGTTGGGCCAGGCACCTAGCAATGGCCAGGACCCGTGGTTAACAGCACGAGGCGCTGATCATTGTGCCGCGTGCTTTTTACCCTTTAGGCGCAGTGTTCAAAGTTGATTGCCGCGTCTAAAATGAAAGCTAATAAGTGCCAGTTAGCACAGTGGGCTATGGCATAGCATTGAACAGTATGAGAGATCGATGTACTGCATGTTATAGTCCCCTATGGGGGCTATAACATTGCAAAAGAAAAGTGGACAAAAAAGTTAATAAACATCATTTAACCCCTTCCCCAATAAAAGTAAGAATCATTACCCCCCCCCCCTTTTCCAATTTAAAACAAAACAAAAAACTGTGTAAATAAAAATAAACATATGTGATATCGCCACGTGCGGAAATGTCCGAATTATAAAAACATATAATTAACTAAACCGCACGGTCAATGGCGTACATGTAAAAAAATTCCAAAGTCCAAAATAGTGTATTTTTGGTCACTTTTTATATTATGAAAAAATGAATAAAAAGCGATCAAAAAGTCCGATCAATACAAAAATTGTACCGATAAAAACTTCAGATCACGGCGTAAAAAATGAGCCCTCATACCGCCCCATATGCGGAAAAATTAAAAAGTTATAATGGTCAGAAGATGACAATTTTAAACATATAAATTTTCCTGTATGTAGTTATGATTTTTTCCAGAAGTACGACAAAATCAAACCTATATAAGTAGGGTATCATTAAAATTTTATGGACCTACAGAATAAAGAAAAAGTGTAATTTTTACCAAAAAATGTACTGCGTAGAAACGGAAGCCCCCAAAATTTACAAAATTGTGTTTTTTCTTTGATTTTGTCGCACAATGATTTCTTTTTCCGTTTCGCCGTAGATATTTGGGTAAAATTACTGATGGCTTATTTTTTGCACCACTAATTTTACCTTGTAATGACATCAAATGGATTTTTAGGTGCAAAATTGAAAGAGTTATGATTTTTTAAAGGTAAGGAGGAAAAAACGAAAGTGCAAAAACAGAAAAACCCCAGGTTATGAAGGGGTTAACTTTAAACCTGGTGGCATCCCTTTGTATCAGTTTGCATCCGTTATTAGAATGGTCAGTTTAGGATGCAATAACGAAGAAAATATGAACGGAGGACAATAAATGAGTTGATGTTGATAAATGAGCACTCACCATCGGCCTAACTGCTGGTAGTTCACTGACTGTTATGGGACAGACACCAATAGCCAAGGGCAGTCTCACTCAGTCCCACTTAAATGGATGTGCCCTCCAATGGGCAATCAGGGACTTCCATTCTTGAGATCACTGGGGGTCCTGGTTGTCAGACTTTCAGAGATCATACATATAACACCTATATGTAGATAGACAATAAATGCTATTAGTGGGCCAATCCCATTACATAATATAAGAGTACTCAAAGAGATATTTGGTGCCATTACTATACCTCCATTTTGTTCATACCTTTATGCATGATAGGATGGAATACAGAGTTTTTTGCTGTCAAATTTGACATTTAACATCCATCGCATTTTGTTCCAATGGAAGATGTCTCCAGCATATGGCACCCAAATTTCCTGTAGCTCCTTGACACAGTGGTACAGGGGATTCCTGCACACCATATCAGTGTTCAGTGCTACCATACATCCTGCTATACATGGCTGCTCTGTGTGTATGCACCCTAATCAGCTCATGCAGTAATAGAGAAGGGAATTTACCAAGACAGGCAGTTCAGACGTTGAAATGCCCCCCTCCATAGTAACATCTCTGTAAAGTTAAGGGCTCTTAGTACATTTTTGATCAAAACATGCCCCCAATCCACTTCGCGGAGGTGACCTCACTGCGGACGGGACACTTGTGAGCGTGTTAGGGTCCCATCCAAAGTGACGCCACCTGCGTCTGGTTGATTGGGGCATGTTTTGATCATAAAGTGCACTAAGAGCATAAACTTTTGGACCAAGAGTGCTGCTGCAACCATTTATTTGTATACTTTTTGCCACAGCGACTTGAACCCGTGTATTAGGTAGTTATTCTGTGTGCTTCTTCCATAATACAGAATGTGATCAGCTATATCAGAATGGTAGAGAATGCAGTCATAGATTTCTATTAGGGTTATCATTTGGACCCGGATAATTGGGACCAGTAATAATAAGATCTTTCATTTTGGCACAACTTTCCTTATTACTCTACGCACTGTTGCTTCCATGGCCAACAGAAGTAAACTCTCTTGGGTTGTATGAGGACATATCTCATTATTAAACATTGTACAGCAATAAAAGATCTTCTTTATCAATAATTGTAACATACAGTGCACAGCAGGCATTTCACTTGACTACAAAGCAGAGATGAGAGACTTTGTACAGTATCTGCGGTCATGTCCCTTATTTGTCCTGACCGCTTTCATTCACTCATCTATTTAGTGCAGAACATTAGACCTGTGATTGAGTGAAACAGCAGAGGGAGGTCTGATTGTCTGGGGCTGCGGAGAGTCTGCCATTCTTAACCACTCAGATTACCCTGGAGGCCCGAGGGATGGAAACGAAAGACCCGGACACATGCACTCTAAAATTATCCCTGCAAGTGAAACGAGAACCAAATACGTCCAACGTCCCGGGGATTCTCCGAGTCATTCTATTGGCAAGGGAGGTTAGGAGGATTGTTGACACATGACCTATGATCATTTCTAAAAACATTCCTGGCAATGTTCCATTAGTGAGGAGGTTCCATGTAATGGTTTACAGTGCAGCCTGATGCTTGGAATATTCTATTGCTTATATTCAGTTGCATAATAATAAGGACGAGAAATTTTCTACAAATACATACCTTTGATAGGATGAATGCAATGGAAGTTGTCTATAAACCTGACATCAGTGGGAACTGGAAGTTCTCTCTTATGAGGGAGTGTGTGTGTGTGTGTATGTGTGTGCGTATGTATGTGTGTGTGTGTATGTCCGTGTGTGTGTATGTGTGTGTGTATGTGTGTGTGTATGTGTGCGTGTATTTGTGTGTATGTGTGCGTGTATGTGTGTGCATGTCCGTGTGTGTGTGTGTGTGTATGTGTGTGTGTATGTGTGTGTGTGTATTTGTGTGTATGTGTATGTGTGTGTATGTGTGTGTATTTGTGTATGTGTGTGTGTATTTGTATGTATGTGTGTATGTGTGGGGGGGGGTAGTAAAGCGTTTCTGGCACCACTTTTATCACAACGTTTTGGAAATCTACCCTACTGTTTGCCTTCTATAATCTGAACTCTGTGGGGGAGATATTCGAAAACTACTGTAATTTCTGTTCCAGCGATATTCATTACACAATTTTTTTTCCTTCTCACAGTTTCAAAGGCCTCTTTAACTCCTTAAGGACTCAGCCCATTTTGGCCTTAAGGACTCAGACAATTTAATTTTTACGTTTTCATTTTTTCCTCCTCGCCTTCTAAAAATCATAACTCTTTTATATTTTCATCCACAGACTAGTATGAGGGCTTGTTTTTTGTGCGACCAGTTGTCCTTTGTAATGACATCACTCATTATATCATAAAATGTATGGCGCAACCAAAAAACACTATTTTTGTGGGGAAATTAAAACGAAAAACGCAATTTTGCTAATTTTGGAAGGTTTTGTTTTCACGCCGTACAATTTATGGTAAAAATGACGTGTGTTCTTTATTCTGAGGGTCAATACGATTAAAATGATACCCATTATTACATACTTTTATATTATTGTTGCGCTTAAAAAAAATCACAAACTTTTTAACCAAATTAGTACGTTTATAATCCCTTTATTTTGATGACCTCTAACTTTTTTATTTTTCCGTATAAGCGGTGGTATGGGGGCTCATTTTTTGCGCCGTGATCTGTACTTTTTTTTGATACCACATTTGCATATAAAAAACTTTTAATACATTTTTTATAATTTTTTTTTAATAAAATGTATTAAAAAGTAGGAATTTTTGACTTTTTTATTTTTTTTTTCGTTCACGCCGTTCACCGTACGGAATCATTAACATTTTATTTTAATAGTTCGGACATTTACGCACGCGGCGATACCAAATATGTCTATAAAACATTTTTTTTACGCTTTTTGGGGGTAAAATAGGAAAAAACGGACGCTTTACTTTTTTATTGGGGGAGGGGATTTTTCACTTTTTTTTTACTTTTACTTTTACATTTTTTATAATTTTTTTTACACTTGAATAGTCCCCATAGGGGACTATTCATAGCAATACCATGACTGCTAATACTGATCTGTTCTATGTATAGGACATAGAACAGATCAGTGTTATCGGCTATCTTCTGCTCTGGTCTGCTCGATCACAGACCAGAGCAGGAGACGCCGGGAGCTGGACGGAGGAAGGTGAGGGGACCTCCGTGTGGCGTTCTGAATGATCGGATCCCCGCAGCAGCGCTGCGGGCGATCCGATCATTCATTCAAATCGCGCACTGTATCGATCTGTATTGATCCTGGCACCTGAGGGGTTAATGGCGGACGACCCGCGAGATAGCGGGCGTCGGCCATTGCCGGCGGGTCCCTGGCTGCGATCAGCAGCCGAGATCAGCCGCGCATGACACGGGCATCGCTCCGATGCCCGCGGTTATGCACAGGACGTAAATGTACGTCCTGGTGCGTTAAGTACCACCTCACCAGGACGTACATTTACGTCCTGCGTCCTTAAGGGGTTAAAGGATGCTTTAAAAATATGGAAATATTTGAGAGTTCATTTTCGTGCCACTTTAGTTTTTTTCATGCCTAAATTGTCAAATTTGCCACCAAAATTTTCTAGTTGCCACTATATTGAATTTTTTTTGTCAAAATTTACGCAATTTTTGGCGCCAAAATTGCCAATTTTGCTGTCAAATTTTGCATCCTGAAAAAATCTTGCAGAAGCATCTCATTTAACCCCTTAAGGACTCAGCCCTTTTTCACCTTTTTATTTTGACCACTGTCATTTTATGCATTAATAACTCTGGGATGCTTTTACCGATTATTCTGATTCAGAGATTGTTTTTTCGTGACATATTCTACTTTATGTTATTGGTAAATTTTTGTCGATACTTGCATCATTTCTTTGTGAAAAATTTCAAAATTTGATGAAAAAATTGAAAATTTTGCATTTTTCTAACTTTGAAACTCTCTGTTTGTAAGGAAAATGGATATTCCAAATAAATGTTATATTGATTCACAAATACAATATGTCTTTGTGTTTACATCATAAAGTTGGCATGTTTATACTTTTTGAAGACATTAGAGGGCTTCAAAGTATAGCAGCAATTTTCTAAATTTTCACTAAAATTTCAAAATCTGAATTTTGAAGTGGATTTGAGGTGCCTTTCTGTGAGAAATACCCCATAGATGACCCCATTATACAAACTACACCCCTAAAAGGATTCAAAAAACACATTCAGTAAGTTTGTTAACCCTTTAGGTGTTTCACAAGAATAGCAGCAAAGAACATGTTCTTGTAGCCCAATTTTTTTTCATTTTTAAGAGTGATATTAGGTGAAAAAGCACCCCAAAATTTGTTGCCCAATTTCTCTCGAGTATGGAAATACCTCATATGTTGACATAAAGTGTTCTGTGGGCTGACAACATGACTCAAAAGGGAAAGAGTGACTGTGGAATTTTTTTAAACAAATTTTGCTGTCATGGTTATTGGGGGCCATGTTGCATTTAGGAAGCCCCCATGGTGCCAGAACAGCAAAAAAAACACATGGTGTACTATTTTGGAAACTAAACCCCTCAAGGAACGTAACAAGGGGTATAGTGAGCCTTAACGACTTTGCGTTGAAGTTGGACGTGAAAATGGAAAATTTTATTTTTAACACTAAAATGATGGTGTTACCCCAAATTTCTCTTTTTCACAAGGGGTAATTGAAGAAAATGGACCCCAAAATTTGAAGACCAATTTCTCCCGATTAAGAAAATGCCTCATATGTGGATGTTAAGTGTTCTACTGGCGCACTACAGGTCTCAGAACAGCAGGAGCGCCATTAGTCTTTTTGAGAGAGAATTTAGCTGAAATGGTTTTTGGGGGGTATGTTGCATTTAGAAAGTCCCCAGGGTGTCAGAACAGAAAAAAAAAAAAAAACACATGGCATACTATTTTGGAAACTACATCCCTCAAGAAACATAACAAGGGGTATAGTGAGCCTTAACACCTCACAGATGTTTGACGACTTTGTGTTGAATTTGGACGTGAAAATGGAAAATTTGATTTTTAACACTAAAATGATGGTGTTACTCCAAATTTTTCATTTTCACAAGGGGTAATTGGAGAAAATGAACCCCAAAAATTTGAAACCCAACTTCTCCCAATTAAGAAAATGCCCCATATGGGGATGTTAAGTGCTCTGCTGGCGCACTACAGGTCTCAGAACAGAAGGAGCGCCATTAGTCTTTTTGAGAGAGAATTTAGCTGAAATGGTTTTTGGGGGGTATGTTGCATTTAGAAAGTCCCCAGGGTGTCAGGACAGCCTAAAAGACCCCACATGGCATACTATTTTGGAAACTACACCCCTTGAGGAACATAACAAGGGGTATAGTGAGCCTTAACACCTCACAGGTGTTTGTAGACTTTGTGTTGAAGTTGGACGTGAAAATGGAAAATTTGATTATTAACACTAAAATGATGATGTTACCCCAAATTTTTCTTTTTCACAAGGAGTAATTGGAGAAAATGGACCCCACAATTTGAAGCCCAATTTCTCCGGATTAAGAAAATGCCCCATATGTGGATGTTAAGTGCTCTGCTGGCGTACTACAGGTCTCAGAACAGAAGGAGCGCCATTAGTCTTTGAGAGAGAATTTTGCTGAAACTGAAGTCAGGGGCTATGTGCCTTTTCAAACCTTCCATGGAGCCAGAACAGCAGAAACCCCCCACATGTGACACCATTTTGGAAACTACACCCCTCCAGGAATGTAACATGGGTTGCAGTGAGTACTTGCACCTCACAGGTTTTTTGAACAGTGGGCTGTAAAAGTGAAAAATTTGATTTTTAACACTCAAATGATGGTGTTACTTAAAATTTTTCATTTTCACATGGGGTAATAGGAGAAAATGGACCCCAAAATTTGAAGCCCAATTTCTCCTGATTAAGAAAATGCCCCATGTGTGGATGTTAAGTGCTCTGCTGGCGCACTACAAGTCTCAGAACAGAACGAGCGCCATTGGTCTTTTGAAAAGAGAATTTTGCTGAAATTAAAGTCGGAGGTCATGTGCATTTTCAAACCTCCCATGGAGCCAGAACAGCAGAAACCCCCCACATGTGACACCTATTTTGGAAACTAGTCCCCTCCAGGAATGTAACAAGGGGCTGTAAAAGTGAAAAATTAGATTTTTAACACTAAAATTGTGGTATTACTTTAATTTTACTGCAGAAACACCTACAAAAAACATAGAAAACCATAGAAAAACCCTACTGTCTCCTCACCCACATCTCCCCTCCTGTATATGGGTCAGAGTCCATACCGTCCATACAGTTCACAAAGTCCAGTCCCTATTTGAGCCATGTCAGGTCCCCCAAAGAAGCAAAAACACCACCACCCACAAATACACCCTCCCCACCTAGCACTCCTCCCAACCAACTTATACACATAAAAACACAACCCACTTTAGGCCCAAGTTTGGTCGCCTGTAAGCCCTCCATACCATATCAACCTAAAACAAAACAAAAAGCTGGCATGTGCATGCATCAGCCCAACATCAGGAAGAAGGATGGCAGACTTGATAAATCAAATTTAAACTCTTCTCCTAACTTTTCCCCCTACAATTCTCCCTAATTCTATCCCTCCATTAAAATTGACCCTGCTCTCACCCTATCTCTATCCCTATAACACTGCCCCTAACAAAAATTAAAGGTACTCTACCCAAATGGTCTAGTATCTAGGGCACATCAAAAGAAAAACCTCTCCATAGGTGAGATGCCCTACTGGTACCAAGACTGCCATACTCCAAAGACCTGATCTTCCTAAGGTCAATGTTTCCATAGACCTCCACCTCGGAAAGGACTTTCTGCTGAGTAGATACTAGACACCATGCATTCCACGTGTAGTACCTAACCACTAAGCTGACTAGAAACAAAGTGCCCCGATCTCGGCCACCCAGGTTTTTGAATGGCCCATAAGCCCACTCGGAATAAGCAAGGCCGGCAAGTTGACTCCAGCCGATGGAAGCACCCACCCGTTTGTAAACCCTTATATTAAAGGGACAATGAAGCAGGAAGTGGTCCATGCTCTCCAGCATGTCCCCACACTCTTCTCTGAGACAATCCCGGTCATCAGAGTTCCTGTACTGCAAGTTGTTCCTCACATATTGTTCCCCTGAAAGCAGCGCCAGGCCAAGTACCAAAACTTTTGGGGAATCCTTTTCATGTTTAAAAGATACAACCCCACCTCTAGATCCCGACTTGGGCAGTCCCTGAGCATCAGAGGCTTATGTAAGTGGTTTATATATACCTACAGGCGTAACACTTAGTAACCCAAACACCTAAATAAATAGTAGAAAATTGTATAAAATATGTGATTTTATAAAAAAAATTACAAACACATATCATTTAAAAAGTACATAGTAGACAGAATAAAAATAAATACATATATATCAGTTTATAAAAAATGAATCTCTAGATAGAAAATTATGCACATATAATAGTTAATGTGTAGCAGGTTGCAAAAGGGGATGAGGTTCCTGGTGTATTGAACGTGTGAGCCTCCGTAGTTAAATAAATGGGTGAGGGCAACAATAAATAGCCACTATAAGTACAAAAGTGCAAGTGCCTGACAACAAAACAGTGACCAAACAGCACAATATAATGCACAAACGTGCAAAGTGCCAAAAGCAATATAAATAAATGTGCAAAGATAGTGCTGTGAACTTAACAAGTGCCAACGGAGCTAAACAATTTACACAAAAAAGGTGAAACAACAAACAAAACCAAAAGTAGACACAAGTGGACAGAAATCGCCCCAGCCCCGCTACAGACCTCTGATGCGTCAACAGAACCCGTTTGTCAAGGAACTGCCTTGACGGAGTCCTGACCTCCCACATCCCACCGACATATCGCCTTCACAGTCAGGGTAGCATAAACCGGAAGATACCCATGGTTCGTACGGAGGTCCTTCACTTGTCATCCTGTCTCCCATTCCTGGAAGAAAGGCCAAAACCATTCCCTGCAGGAGAGTACCCATGGAGAAGACCTCTCTGACCAGAGGTTTGCCACGTTAGCTTTCAAAAAGGTGTTCATTAAGAACACTACAGGGTTCACCATAGATAAACCCCCTAGTCTCCTTGTGCAGTGCTTAACCTCCCTCTTGACTAGGTTCAACCTGTTTCCCCATAACAGTTGGGAAAACAGGCTGTAGATCCTAGTGTAGTAAGCCTCTGGCAAAATACATACACTGCCCAGATAGATAAACAAAGGGAGCAGGTACGATTTGATCGGGTGTACCCTTTCCCTGAGGGTCAAAGACTAACCCTTCCACTGAGCCACCTTCTGATTGGCATCCTGGAGTTTACCATCCCAGTTTTTGGTGGGATAATCATCCTGGTGATGCCCAGAAATTTTTTTGCCGAGTCCTGGGGCTCTGGAAGGGTGTCCAAGAGATCAAACGTGGGATTTCCCCCTCCCAGCCAGAGACTTTCACACTTATCCTGGTTTATCTTAGTCCCGGAAGCCTCCGTGTTGCGCTCCACCTCCGACATCACCACATCGACATCCTCTCTCGAGGACACGAAAATGGTGACATCATCAGCATATGCCACTACTATCTGGGCAACACCCAGCTCATTTCCAGACTGCTGGAAAGAAGAGAAAGCAAACTTAGTTACTTTTTCTTTCTTTTGTTTTTTCTTTCCTTTTTTCTTCCTCTTCCTCCCAGTCTTGTGAGGACCCATTTAGTCACCGAAGGTAAAGTTCTCAAACCGAGTGGGGGACTCCTGCATGACGATGGCCTGGAGCACCCAACCCTCCAGGAGACCGGTGTTACTATCTGACTTATATTCACTATCATCCGAGGAGGAGGGAGGCAGGGCGACCCTCCGGGCTGCATCCAGGTGATCTTCGCTAAGCGGAAAACTGGGAGTGAGGTGACACAGGCACCAACATGTACAGCATCAACAGTCACTGCTGAACCCCCTTATTACCCACAGCCACTTCACCACCTTCTCCACCTTTACTGCCATTATCTTCACTGGGGGAAAAAGCAGGGATGGGGGTGACACAGATGCCACACAATTTCTAGCTACTGTATTAGCTTCTGCACCCCCTGACCTCCCCCAGCCACTTCACCATCTTCTCTGCCATGACTATCTTCCATAGCCTTCACCTGCTCCTTCACCGACAGCTCTTCATCCTCACCGCCACTACTCTCTCCATCATCCTCCACCAAAACCTCCTTACCTGGGGTTTTCATGGCGGCAAATCTGTAGCCGTTTAGCAGCTTCTCCCGGAAGACACCACTGCCTTCCACCAGCTCTTGCCTCCTCTCCTCCAGCTTTTTAATTTCTAGTTTTAAAGCCTCCATGCATATTTTAACTTTTGGCCTCTTCTTTTTGGAACCAGTGTTATGGAGGTTCCTTACCAGCTTCAGGTCTTCCCTCGCTGCACAAAGCTCTTTACCGCAGGTTTCGTATTCCTTGAACCTCACTGTCATACAGGAACAGAAGGTGTCCGTTGATTCCCTGGACCCTCTGTTCCCCCACATCTCCACATCAGCCACACTTTTCTTGCTTGGCTTTTTCTTTGCCGTCGCCTTGGAAGCAGAGCCCGTATTGCTACAGACTCTGCTTGATCTTCTCCCACAGGCCGGAATGTTGGCTGTAGCAGGCTGCCCTCCACCCCTGCCAGCCTAGAACTGGAAGTGGAGGCCCGGGACTCCCTGGACTCCATGCAGGAGGCCCTTCCCAGGAGGCTGCCACACTCCTGGGAAGAAGCTTGGTGAAAACTCTGCTGGCTCTGGCCTGGTTCCTGGAAGTCTGGAGCTCTTAGTAACACAACAAAATAAGCCTATTCACCATATGTGAAATAAGGGCGGGGAGGGCCTAAAATATACCTTTTAATAAATCTATTAAAATATTCTTACAAAAACACCCAGTGTTAGTGTTTTAAAATGAAATTAAATCAATGATACGGGTTGCAGTATACTCATAACATATAAACACCTAGGTCTGGTGTCCACAGTGTTTACAAGAATTATCAAAATGATGCAAGGTTCAAAACAATGGTGATACAAAATTACAGATAGAAATAGTCCAATAGTATATAATGCCCAACGCGTTTCTAGCGCAATCATGTGCCGTCCTCAGGGGAATAAAGACAAAACCAAACTGTCAGGTATCCATAACAACCTGAGTCAATATAAGCAATTAGTTCTCATATATGCATCAATCACATCCAGTTGTCCTCAATGGAGGATCTCCTATACTGCAATCCCTTTAAAAGGAGCAGTTAGTAATACTGCTCACTGAATAGGGGACTCAACTGCCTTGGAACTCCAGGTACCTATGGAAAGAAGCAAGAGAGACATATGGCCATCAGCATTGGTTCCTGCAAATAAAACCTGTGCCCCATCATATAGTTGTTCTCACTCACGTATACAGTGGTGTATTCAGGTACCTGCAAAAGAGTATACAAACAATGCCCAAATCACTACTGTGTCCTGTGGAGAAGAGGGACTAAGCTAATAGAAGATCTATTACTCACGGTCCCGGCGTTCGGCAAATGATTCAGACGGAGCGCATACCTGCAGTGGCAGGGAGCCATCACAACAGGCTACTGCGCGCTCTGTACATGTGTCTGCAGCGTCTGACATTATATCCCGTCGCTGTCTGACAGCCTCAGGAGTGCTGTGCCCCCATCAGATGTGACCTCTGAATATAATAGATACTAACAGACATACACTATATAGTTCCCACTGGCTGATTAACTTATGCACAAGTGACGTAATTGTAACTATGGCAACATACATCAGACTCTTTGACCGCTCGCTGATACAACTGACAGCGTCGGGACACTTAGCCACGCCCCTTTTATTGACGTCTGATGGGGGCACGGCACTCCTGAGGCTGTCAGACAGCGACCGGATATAACGTCAGACGTGGCAGACACATGTACAAAGCGCGCAGTAGCCCATTGTGACGGCTCCCTGCCACTGCAGGTATGCGCTCCGTCTGTATCATTTGCCCAACGCCGGGACCGTGAGTAATAGATCTTCTATTAGCTTAGTCCCTCTTCTCCACAGGACACAGTAGTGATTTGGGCATTGTTTGTATACTCTTTTGCAGGTACCTGAATACACCACTGTATACGTGAGTGAGAACAACTATATGATGGGGCACAGGTTTTATTTGCAGGAACCAATGCTGATGGCCATATGTCTCTCTTGCTTCTTTCCATAGGTACCTGGAGTTCCATGGCAGTTGAGTCCCCCATTCAGTGAGCAGTATTACTAACTGCTCCTTTTAAAGGGATTGCAGTATAGGAGATCCTCCATTGAGGACAACTGGATATGATTGATGCATATATGAGAACTAATTGCTTATATTGACTCAGGTTGTTATGGATACCTGACAGTTTGGTTTTGTCTTTATTCCCCTGAGGACAGCGCATGATAGCGCTAGAAATGCGTTGGAAATTATATACTATTGGACTATTTCTATCTGTGATTTTGTATCACCATTGTATTGAACCTTGCATAATTTTGATAATTCTTGTAAACACTGTGGACACCGGACCTAAGTGTTTATACGTTATGAGTATACTGCAACCGGTATCATTGATTTCATTCCATTTTAAAACAGTAATACTGGGTGTTTTTGTAAGAATATTTTAATAGATTTATTAAAAGGTATATTTTAGGCCCTCCCCGCCCTTATTTCACATATGGTGAATAGGCTTATTTTGTTATTCTATATGCTTGGGAGCATGATTATGATTTAGGCCCTTCTGCTGGACCCGTATAAAAAAGCAGACCCCTTTCTCGCTCTTAGTAACACACAACCTCCCTCTAGCAGTTGGGGCTGGAATTACCACGGCTGCTGGCACCAGACTTGCCCTCCAATGGGTCCTCAAAAAAGGATTTAAAGTTTGATCATTCCAATTATCAGGCTCTGTCCTTGTGCTGCTGTGCGACAGTGATTCTAATAGCGACGCCTCTAATCTGCATGTCATATTGAATAACAGTATTATTTCACTAGCACAGCACACTCCATATGCGTGTTACGACAAGGACAAGTGTTCTACACCCCTATTGAGGCTCTATGTAGCCCAGAAATAGCATTTATTTGGACCAAATTATTTCAGAAAATTCAGTGAATCGGCAAAATCAAATTTTTCTAAAATTCGCTCATCCTTTGTGACAGTCCAGAAGCTTTTTCATAAGTAGGTGCCAGCATTCACACCATGTTTTGGGATAAAGCAGCCGGATCAGGTGGGAGAATTTAAAAACCACTGCCAAACCCGCGGCGCACCCCATTCACTTCAATGAGCCAGACAGTGACTTCGGTCAACTCATTCTTAAACCGTATCAGTTTTATTGCTGGACTTAAAAGTCCTCCGGTTTGCGCTCTACAGTCTGTCCAAGCAGCGGAGAGATATGCAGGGAAACTGTGTCCTCGTCCCAATGAGAGAGGGTAGTGGGGATGGAGTGAGAGGGATCGGGCTGTAAAGCAAAAAATATTCCTTGTGTGGAGGGTCACATTTCGCTACAGGGACACTGTTTCCTTTATTACACCGGTACAGGACATCATCAGGAGAAGTAAACAGAGGTATAAGGGTGCACCGAAGCACAGGCACTGTAGCGGGAGAGGTGAATAGAATGTAGTTGATTATTTTACAGCCCTACCACATACCAGTCTCTTTTAAAAGTAATTGGAGAACCCCTTTAAGATGCTAATAGATACTGCTGTATAGGCCCTTTAGGCCCTGCTGTGTAGGCCCTTGAGCTGTTTTCAGGATTGGAGTTATCTGGTCAGTTTTCACACCGGGATTGATATAATTGCTCTGTTCCTTCCTTGTCTGAAAAATAACATATTTCAATAGTAACATCAATTATTAAGTATCAGTCAACAGAGATTTGTTTTGCTTTAGAAAAATCATTTCCATTCTAGTTTTTGCAGATTTACAGCTTGACAACTTTAAAAACATTTCTAAAAAGGATTCTTCCTCCACCTATAGGCAGTACGACAAATAGCAACAACAATTTCATACCGTACAGCTCTTCAAATCTGTTGCTAAACTGTTATTGACTCATGGACAAGTCAGCTGTTTTTTTTTTTTTTTTTTTTTTTAATTGTGCGGTGTTTCCTGTATTTTATTATATGTTAACTGGATGTATAAATGTTGCTGGGTGATCAAGAATTGTTGTCTCTAGGGAAAAGCTTTCATGCAAATCAAGTCTTATTTATGTGGCATACATTCTCTGCATAAGTTTTGTCTCTTTTGCATACTTTCCTTCTCTTATAAGGCTTTATATTGGTGCAAGGCCTGACTACGCTCCTTGCCCGATGACTGGCGATGCAGGCCGCCATGCCCCCTTCCTTCAAGTCTATGGAAGGAGGTGTGACGGCTCTGTACTAGCCAACACGCCCCCTCCCGTAAACATAAATGGAGGGGGCGGGGCGTGAAATCACAAACGCGGAAGCTGCAAGCTTCCGTGTTCCAGGCACTGCAGCTGCCGGACTGGAGATCGCGGGGGTCCCCAGCGGCGGTACCCCCTTGATCAGACATCTTATCCCCTTTGGATAGGGGATAAGATGTGTGCAGCAGAGTACCCCTTTAACCTGTTAAGGACCAAGGGCATACCTGTACGTCCTGAGTCCACTCCCGTTCTATAACGGGGGGCCACTGCGTGGCCCCGCATCATAGCGGGTCGGGAACGGGACCCGTGGCTAATAGCGCGTGGCATTGATCGTGGTGCTGCGCGCTATTAACCCTTTAGATGCGGCGTTCAAAGTTGAACGCCGCGTCTAAAATTAAAGTGAAACCATGCCGGTTAGCTCAGGGAGCTGTTCGGGATCCCCGTGGCGAAATCGCAGCATCCCGAACAGCTTACATGACAGCCGGAGGATCCCTACCTGCCTCCTCACTGCCCGATCGCCGAATGACTGCTCAGTGCCTGAGATCCAGGCATGAGCAGTCAAGCAGCAGAATCATCGATCAGTGGTTTCTTATGAGAAACCACTGATCAATGTAAAAGATCAGTGTGTGCAGTGTTATAGCTCCCTATGGGAGCTATAACACTGCAAAAAAAAAGTGAAAAAATAAAAGTGAATAAAGATCATTTAACCCCTCCCCTAATAAAAGTTTGAATTACCCCCCTTTTCCCATAAAAAAAAAAAAACAGTGTAAATAAAATTTAAAATAAACATATATGGTATCACCGCGTGCGGAAATGTCCGAATTATAAAAATATATTGTTAATTAAACCGCACGGTCAATGGCGTATGCGCAAAAAAATTCTAAATCCAAAATAGTGCATTTTTGATCACTTTTTATATCATGAAAAAATTTATAAAAAGCGATCAATAAGTCCTATCAATACAAAAATGGTACCGCTAAAAACTTCAGATCACGGTGCAAAAACATGAGCCCTCATACTGCCTCATATGCGGAAAAATAAAAAGTTATAGGGGTCAGAAGATGACAATTTTAAACGTATAACTTTGCATGTAGTTATGATTTTTTCCAGAAGTCCGACAAAATCAAACCTATATAAGTAGGGTATCATTTTAACTGTATGGACCTACAGAATAAAGATAAGGTTTCATTTTTACTGAAACATTTACTGTGTAGAAACAGAAGCCCCCAAAAGTTACAAAATGGCTTTTTTTTAAATTTTGTCTCACAATGATTTTTTTTTTCCGTTTCGCCGTAGATTTTTGGGTAAAATGACTGACGTCATAACAAAGTAGAATTGGTGGCGCAAAAAATAAGACATCATATGGATTTTTAGGTGAAAAATTGAAAGAGATGGATTTTTTAAAGGTGAGGAGGAAAAAATGAAAGTGCAAAAATGGAAAAACCCCGGGTCCTTAAGGGGTTAAATAGATTTGGCAATTTCTTCTATTTAAAAATCTTTCCAGGACTTATCAGCTGCTGTATGCTCCAGAGGAAGTTCAGTAGTTCTTTTCTGTCTGACCACAGTGCTCTCTGCTGACACCTCTGTCCATGTTTAGGAACTGTCCAGAGTAGGAAAGGTTTGCTATGGGGATTTGTTCCTGCTCTGAACAGTTCCTGACATGGACACAGCAGAGAGTACTGTGGTCAGACATAAAAGAACTACACAATTCCTCTGGAGCATACAGCAGCTGAAAAGTACTGGAAGAATTAATATTTTTAAATAGAAGTAATTGATAAATCTGTTTAACTTTTTGGCACTAGTTGGTTTTAAAAAAAAAATAGTTTTCCCCCGGAGTACCCCTTTAAGGCCATGATAAGCAATTTTTAATTTTAGCTACTTACAATGACGCAAAAGTTTTTTTTTTTATCCATAAGTTTTTATTAAAAAATGTTGCTTACTTTTGTTTCTACAGCCTCTGCAGCTTGTTGTGTGAGCTTTATTTTCTCTTTATACTTGTACGCAGCGCATGTGATTCTTTTCTGCAGACTGCCTTGTATATGCTCTTCTCTTTCTCCTGCCTATTTGATCTGCCCTCCAAGAAATTCTCTCTCCCCTGTCTATATGAAATCTGTAGTCTGTTCACTTTAATTTATCTTTCTCCGAGTAGCAGCTAAATGGTAGGAAATTACTAATGAAGACTATTTAGAGAAACTATGATTAACTCTAAAAAGCTTGAGCATTTCAGGGAAATCATCCTTTAAAAAAGCTACCAGGAACCTGTTAAGTAGTCACATGGTACAGTCACTATAGCTTTAAGTGACATGTCTCTACCTGGAAGTAAATAGGTTATCCCACTACCTGTATCTGTTTCATGCTTCCTATGCTTTGGGCAACATGAAACAGGTGACAGGAGCTGTGTGAAGGTTACACAGCTGGTGACAGGTTCCCTTAAAAAATTTTAAGCTTTATAAACTGTTAATAATGCTATCCTCTGCCATGTTTCCCTAACGATTAAAACGGTCCCTAAAATCTAATCCCTAACAACTAATGCTATCCCTACCCAGGATCCTTAGTACTATTCCTTACTCGCTATGCCTTTGTAAAATTAACTATGTATACTTCTATGTATATGTCTTTTTATGTCACTTTCATGGCCTAATAAATCTGGCCACTAGTGGTCTTCCTTCTGGTCCAGGCCGCATTCCGTCTGCTCAAAAGCTTTGGTCTCCTGCTGGACTGGCAGGAGACCAAACTCAGGAAGTGCTGTCTGGCCATAGGCAGTGAATAACTGTCCCTGTTTCATACACAGGCAGAGAGCGAGTGCTATTCACTGCCTATGGCCAGACCGCACTTCCTGAGTTTGGTCTCCTGCCAGTGCTGCTCTAGAAACCTGCTTTATAAAGTGAGAAATGGTGTTGTGAAGTCATTTTGTTAGTTTTTGGTGGAGTTGCGCATTATGGATCACACATATGACAAACATGTCTTTAAAAATGACATACAAAACAACTCAGTGATAAATCTCCCCCATTGTCTTGTGGGAAGGGGTTAAACAATTAGAACACAATTACTGATTATAATACGTCAAGAGTTCTAATAAAACCTCCCTGTATGGAAACTAAAGTAAGCAAATTGTAAGACACAGTCATTAAAAGCTGCGGGCCGACGCGCTAAATGTCCCTGTCACAGGCAAAGCTTCTCTTCCTACATGGTGACAATTCTCTAAATGTATACTGTGTTTTCTCTACAAATGAAAGTCATCAGTTATTAATTTCAACCACAATGTTTGACCTACAGGCTCAGAGGACAACCACTTAGTGGTAATAGCTTTCCTAACATAAAAAGGGGTTCCAGTAAATAATGGTAACTCTCTTCTTAGCCAACGCCATTTAGTAGCCCCAGAATAAATAGCTTGCTGCTAATGGTGACAATGATTGGATGCCAACATTTAATGCAGTCTTGGGTCAGGTTTTTATAATGTTCTTCTAAACCCAAATGTAGTGAAAGGATGTTCACTCATTATGTTACTGTGCAATTAGTAGAATCTCTGCTGTTTTAAAGGGACAAATATAAAATACATAAACCCACCTACGGTATTCTTCTATTTTATTTCTGTTCTTCCTTATGTTTATTAGTCTGAAAAGTAAAGTGTGTCCCAGAAGGAATCTTCTTGTACTGCAGGGGGCATCCATTAAAGGGGTACTCCGCCGCAGACATATTATCCCCTATACTTTGGATAGAGGATAAGATGTCTGATTGCGGGGGTCCCGACGCTGGGGACCCCCGCGATCTTGGCTGCAGTACCCCAGACATCCGGTGCACAGAATGAACTTCACTCCATGCCGGATGACTAGCCATGCGGGGCGGAGGCTCGTGACATCACGGTCACTCTCCACTCATAACGTCATGGCCATGCCCCCTCAATGAATGTCTATGGGAGGGGGCTTGATGGCTGTTACAGCCCCCTCCAATAGAGTTGCATTGAGGGAGCGTAGCCATGATGTCATGATTAGGACGCAGCTGTGACATCACGAGCCTCCGGCGCTAAACCTGACACTCTAAGCGAATGCCGGGTGAAGCACAGAGATTGCAGGGGTCCCTTTAAAGGGGTATTCCCACAATAAAAGGAGCGAATCCTGTATGCGCGACCAGTGCTCCATTCATTTTCAAACTGTGCCAAGCACTACTCCATGGTCAATTAATGGTATTGGGCACGCATGCACAGTACAATCAGGGCAGAGAACTCTTCTCTTCTGGGAATTGACAGGTGTCCCAGTGGTTACTTAGTCATCTCCAATTGTATGGATAGGGAATAACTTTAAATTGTGGGCACTGTCCGATACTAAAACTATTTATATGTTGTACATCTTGGCAAAACAGTAACCTTTATAATATTCTTTATAAGAAAATGTTTTTTCCTTGAATAGAAATCATGGCTTAAAAACACCCCATACCATCCAGAAGCACAAGCATGGAGAAAGTCCAGTGAGTGAGAACGGGACTAGTGCGCCTCTGTGCTCACTCATGTCCTATCAGACTGTAGCATGAAAACAGAGAGAAGGGGGTTATAGAGCAGCCTGCAGTGATTGGGTGAAGAAACCCAGCACAACACAGCAGACTCAGGGAGGAAGATAAGTCATGAAAAGTGAGAACATGTCCCCTCTAAAGCACAGAATGTAAACAGAGCAACAGATAGAAGGTATTTGTGAAAGAAAAATAAGTACTTGACACATACAAATTACATGTATGTGATCAGGATTAGGTACTGAGTGACATAGAAATGTTTTTGTTTTTTCTGTTTGGGATATGACAGGTACACTTTAACACTTAAACCTAATAAAAAATAACTAATAGTGTAAAAAGGGGGAGGCAGTCCTGCTACGCTAGGTCAGGGTAAAAGATATACGGTCAAAAATTAGAAGAAAGAGAGAGAGAGAAAAAAAAAGAGAACGTGTCTAAAATAGCATAAAATGATAACATTTATTTGGAAAAATGATGTGAGGTCTGCGGCAGGGCCCTTGTCGCAGACTGGTCACTAGATAAAATGGTTACAATGGTATAAAATGCTAAAAATATAAAATATACACAGTGGTATTGCACTTCACTAATTGGACAATGAGACAATGTAAGTGGGGCAATGGGACAGTGCAAACAGTATCTGTTTAGTTATACTGTAAAGTCATATTATAAGAGCCAGGATTAATCCAGATGAAAGTACATAGCAAAAAAATTGATAATCCAATAAGGCAAATTTTCGGTAGCTCTGGAGCCTCCCAGATTGGGGCCCACTATAAACGTTTTTAGGTGCAGAGATACAGGCGATGCCCCCTCTACCCCGACGGCACGGGGACTGAATGCAAGAGGGCAATCGCTATACAGTTCAGGCACTTAGTGCCTCTTACCGACTACACACAGTCAGGTGAGTGCAGCTGTGCTTGCGATCCGGATACACGTCCCTCTGTCCCTCTGTCCCGGGAGAAATGTAGCACCCCGATGCTGGGGGTCGGAGATGATGGCTGGGAAGCAGCGTCTGGCAGTGCTGTGAAGCCTAGCGGTCGTAGCAGCGTATGGCAACGCTGGAGGTATCCTCTCTACCCCGACGGCACGGGGAGCAGGTGAGAGAGTAGGTGAGGACCGGCAATGCGGTAAAGATTGTCTCAGATGATGTGCAGGGTTGTCTTAACACCAGACGCGTTTCGGGGAACTGCGTCCCCTTTTTCAATGGTGGAGGTTCAGGAAGACTAATAAAAAATAAGTGTATGATCATGAGAGCTCCGACTCTTGGTCCAATAGTGACTGTTGCCAATTCAAAAGATGCTCATGCCGTACATCTCATGAAAATGTTTTCATTCCAACACATGAACACAACTGTATAGTGCTTACGGTGCATGCATACCTACTTTTGTGCATCCGGCAGCTGGATCCAGCAGGAGAATTTCAAACCACCTGCTGCTGTATCCATTCCTTATCCCATTCAATCCACTGGGCCAAACTAAGTTAGATTGAATGGGGTATGGCAAGATATGGCAGGGATATGGCAGCAGGCGGTTTTGAAATTCTCTGTCCAGATCTGGCTGCTGGATGCTCAAATTGTGATGTGCATGCACCCCTAAGCATATAAAGTTCTGATCCATGGATTCAGGTCATCAGACACCTCATGAACCTAGACTTATAGCAACATAGGTGGGGAGCATCACCCACACTTTAGGTTTAGAAGGCTTTATTACTAGTGTTGCTCACGAATATTCACAATTCTAATTTTAACCCCTTAAGGACCAATGCAAATAAACCTGTACGCCCCTGAAAGACCAGGCCTGTTTTTTCAAATCGGGGATGTCTGTCTTTATTAGAGAATAACTCTGGTAATGTTTTGCCAATCACGATAATTCTGACATTGTTTTTTTGTCACAAGTTGTCCTTCCTGTACATAGTAAAAGTAAGCCGATATCATTTGTAGTTTTTTTTTACAATGCAAAAAATTATGAAATTTTTACAAAAAATTACGATTTTTTTGCTATTTTAACACTAATTGGTTGCATATATTTATACATACTGACCAAATAGTTTATGAAACTTATACTTTCAGATGTCTACTTTATTTTGACGTCATTTTTTAGTTCTTAATTAACATTTTAAATTAGTTAGAAGCCTAACAATTTAACTTGAAATTTTGAAAATTTGAAAAGTACATCTTTTTTTATGTGCTATGCAAGGTTTGCAGAAATTAAAAGGTAGTAGAACATAGGAACACCCCCCCCCCAAATTACCCCATTTTAAAAACTAGACCCCTCAAGGTATTCGCTAGGGGGTACAGTGAGTATTTTAACACCATAGTTTTTTGGCAGGAATTATTACAAAGTCAGTGTTAAAAATTCGAAAATTGCAATTTTTTTACAAATGCATCATTTGGGGGGCATATTTTTTGTACATCACTTCTGATATTGAAAGAAATGCACCCTATATTTTATTTAGCTGCTTGTCCCATGTTCGGAAATACCCCTGCTTTGGCCATATATGGTTCCTTGGCCGCGTGGTAGGACTCAGAAGGAGAGGAGCGCCATTTGGCTTTCAGGGCAGAACAGTACCCCCACCCCCACAAGTGACCCCATTTATATACCGCACCCCTACAAGTTATTGGCTGGACCAGGGACCTCTCTGATTGGTCCTTGGTCGGCTGGCAGTATAACACATCTGTCTGTGACAGTTAAGGCTCCTGATGGATATATCCGCCATGTTGTGGGAATAAGCACCCGCTCATGGCGAATATATCCATTACTGCTGCGGCTGGGTAGCTCAGTGTGTCCGCTAATGACTGCTGGCGGAAAATCCGCCGCTATGAGTGGACGCACAAAGCTACCCAGCCGCAGCAGCGAGCTCATTACCGTGACTGCTGCATAATGTGTAGGATCACGTGGCGGACATCCGCAGCATATTACATGCTGCGGATGTCCGCCAATGCGATCCTACACATTATGCTTTTTTTTTTTATTAGATTTATTTAATAAATGTATTTTTAATATATATATATATTTTTACACTTTTATTACATTTTTATTTATTTTTACACTTTTATTTTATTTATTTATTTTTACACTTTTTAATGCTTTGGAATACTTAGTATTCCAAAGCATTGCAGTTATATGCTGCCTGCCAGTTTTTACTAGCAGGCAGCATATTTCACTAGCAGGCAATACCCAGGGCAGACCTGGGGGTCTTTGTAGGACCCCTGGCTGCCCAAGTATGCAGCAGCACCCCGCGATGATCCGGGGTGCTGCAGGAGAGACAGAGGGAGCCCCCTCCCTCTGTCAGAACTCCTTACAGCACGCGGTCACTTCTGACCGCGGCTGTAAGGGTTAAACTGCCGGGAGTGAAGTGAACTTCACTCCTGGCAGTGCGGCAGGCCCCGGCCAGCCGCGCATTACACACAGCACCCCGCGATCGCGATGCGGGGTGCTGCAGAGGAGACAGAGGGAGCTCCCTCCCTCTGTCATAACACTTACAGCCCGAGGTCACTTCCGACCGCAGCTGTAAGGGTTAAAACTGCCGGGACCGAAGTTTACTTCGGTCCTGGCAGTGCAGCAGGGTCCCGGCTGTGTGATACAACAGAGTCCCTTCCGCGATCTCGTGGGTGCACTGGGCAGCACCCATGAGAAGAATGGACGAGTATAGACGCCCAGGTGCGGGAACGCCCGCCAACCTGGATGTCTATACTCGTTCATGGTCGTTATCGGGTTAATTGCGAATATCGCATATTCGTGAATTCACGAATATTGCGAATATAGCACTATATATTCCAAATTGCAAATATTCGCTTTTTTCCCCGCATATGTGAATATTCGCATATTCCTTCTTTTCACTTGTGGGCCAATTAGAATGATGCAAATACACTTGTCAGAGGTTATCAACAACATCCCTAGCAACCGATAGTAAAGTTGCCCCCCCCCCTCCTCACTGTTTTCTTCATCGAATAGTGAATATTCACATATGCGAATATAATGAAAACGTGAAATTTGCGATGTTGTGCTTTCTACTTTGACTTTTCATTGTGTTGCATATGGGGAATCCTTTCCTTTGTTTTTTGCATTATTGGACTGAGCACATGTGGAAACAGTTGTTGCTTTGGCCATTTTATTTTCTGTAGATGGTAAAAAAAATTCTATGCCTGTTCTTGCCCAGTGAATTGTCTAAACTATTGTAAGTGTAGGGTCACATGACCTTATCGGGTGTCTGTGAACTGGAGCTTTGTGTAGTTTTTAAATTGCTGTGTATGAAATTGGTTTAGTGATGTGCAATCTATTATATACATGCTATCTTAATATTTCTGGTGTACTGCTGTTTAAATATGGGGACTGGTCTTACACCTAAAGGGGTTCTCCACCATAAGGGGATATTAGTACGTACCTTCCAGACAGTAATGGACATGCTTAGTAGTGTTGAGTGGCATAGGCCATATTCGAATTCCCGAATATTCGCGAATATATGGACGAATATTCGTCATATATTCACGAATATTCGCATATTCGTAATATTCTCGTTTTATTTTGGCATATGCGCAAATTCGCGTATGCGAAAATTAACATATGCAAAAATTAGCATATCCAAAAATTAGCATATCCAAAATTAGCATAAGCAAAAATTCGCACACCAGTCTCACACAGTAGTATTAGAGCCTTCTTTACACCACACAAGCTGGAAGCAGAGTGGGATGATCACTGTGATGTGTACTGTGAAAAAATAAAAAAAAAATAAAATGAATATTCGTAATTACGAATATATAGCGCTATATTCGCGAATTCGCGAATATGCGATATTCGTGAATAAAATTCGTATTGCGAATATTCGCGAGCAACACTAGTGCTTGTCTTGGGGCTAAGTGGTTATGTTGTGAGATTACCATAATGCTGTAGCTATCTTTTTGTTAATGGGCTATTTCCTGTTGGAGTTGGATCCCTTAACCCCTTAAGGACCAAGCGTTTTTCAGTTTCTGCACTTTCATTTTTTGCTCCTTACATTTTTAAAATCATAACCCTTTCAATTTTGCACCTAAAAATCCATATAATGTTTTTTTTTTTTTTGTACCACCAATTCTACTTTGTAATGACATCAGTCATTTTACCCAAAAATCAATGGCAAAACGTGAAAAAAATCATTGTGCGACAAAATTGAAGAAAAAAAAAATGTTGTCACTTTTGGGGGCTTCCGTTTCTACGCAGTAAATTTTTCGGTAAAAATGACACCTTATCTTTATTCTGTTGGTCCATACGGTTATAATGATGCCCAACTTATATGAGTTTGATTTTGTTTTACTTCTGGAAAAAATCATAACTGCATGCACGAAAATTAATAAGTTTAAAATTGTCATCTTCTGACCCCTATAACTTTTATTTTTCCACGAACGGGGTGGTATGAGGGCTCATTTTTTTGCACCGTGATCTGAAGTTTTTATTGGTACCAATTTTGTTTTGATCAGACTTTTTTTTATTGCTTTTTATTCATTTTTTTATGGTATAAAAAGTGACCAAAAATATGCCATTTGTTTTTATTTTTATTTACACACTTTTTTTTAAATGGGAAAAGGGGGGATTCTGATTTTTATTAGGGAATGGGTTAAATCACATTTATTAACTTTTTTCAAAACTTTTTTTTATGCAGTGCGATTTCACCGCGGCAGTCCCGAACAGCTCAGCTGAGCTAACCGGCAGTGTATTCTCCCGTTTTAGACGCTGCAAACAACTTTGATTGTGGCATCTGTCAGGCCCAAGGCCTGATTATGGATACATACATGTGTTTTATAATTGTATCTGTGTATAAACTAAGACCTGGGGGTGAGGGTCATTCAGACTGTGTGTTTGTGTATTGCAGTCAATTGGGGTCTGTCTGCTCTTTTGAAGTCAAAGGCCCTTTGAAGCAGCAGGATGTAAAGAGTCTCCTGCTGCTTATCTGAGATAAGAGATGCCCCCACCTGGTGGGATCATAGGGGAGGGGGGGGGGGGGGGAGGATGAAGGTTTTCCCCTCCAGATAGGGCATTATAAAAACTGAGATACTGGTCAGGGGACAAGCGGACAAGACCATCCTAAGAACAGCTGGAACCTCACTGTCATGGACGGCTATATCATCATGCTGTAAGAACTTCATCTTTTGTTTTCTGAACTTGCCTTGCTAAACTCTTTTATAAATTCTTATACCTGTATGTCATTTGTTATTTTTTATGCGTAGCACTGTGATATCTTTTATCAGATTAAATGTTTAATTAATCAGCTCTGGTCTTTGATCTCTAAATATATGAGCTCACCTTTCTGAAGGAAGCTCTGGTGAAACACGTTTATCTAAGGGTTAATTTGGTGACTTGCTGGGACTAGTAGTGGATACCCAGAGGTCTGGCAGCTTTAACCCTTGCACCATCACACTCTCTCTAGCGTCTGGACCGATAGGGTGTGATCGTGACAGCATCTAAAGGGTTAATACTGGCCATCAGCCCCATCGGCGATGTCCTGTATTAGCCGCGGGTCCCCATAGCAACCGGGACCCCGCAGATATGCTTCTGAGCGCGCTTCACAGATTGGCCGGCCAAGAACGTAAATATACGTCTGTGGTCGTTAAAGGGGTACTCCACTCCTAGACATCTTATCCCATATTCAAAGGATAGGGGATAAGATGTCAGATCGCCGCGGTGCCGCTGCTGGGGAGCCCCGGGATCCCCGCTGCGGCACTGCGCTATCATTACAGCACAGAGCGAGTTCGCTCTGCACGTATTGATGCGCAATACAGGGGCCGGAGCATCGTTACGTCACGGCTCCGCCCCTCGTGACGTCACGGCCCGCCCCTTTCAATACAAGTCTATGGGAGGGGGTGCAGCGGTCGTCATGCCCCCTGCCATAGACTTGCATTAAGGGGACAGGCCGTGATGTCATGAGGGGCGGAGCCATGACGTCATGTGCCTCTGTCCCCTGTATCGCCCGTCATTACGCACAGAGTGAACTCGCTCTGTGCTGTAATGATAGTGCAGCGCCACAGCGGCGATCCCGGGGCTCCCCAGCAGCGGCACCGTGGCGATCTGACATCTTATCCCCTCTCCTTTGGATAGGGGATAAGATGTCTAGGGGCGAAGTACCCATTTAAGGGGTTATACTTCAAATCCCATGATTCCTTGTTTGTAAGTGTGAGGTCCCTTTTCTCCCTCCCACACATCAGCCAACCCACCCCTTGAAACCCACCTGTGCTCCTTTCATTGCAATAGACAAGAGGCAATAGCAGGATGCCTCCACCTGTTGCAAAAACAGAATGATCTCCCTCCCACCTAACGGTTTCTGCACCCATTGAAACAAATACAGGCTCCCTCTGAACACCTGACTGGTGATGTAATGTCTTGGGCTGCACTGCAACCTGGGAAAACCTGAAACAACACTTATTTTGTATGCTGATAAAAATAAACTTTGAGGCAAAAATCACAAAGGAATTGCGAGACCGCCATGAAACACAGGTAGAGCCACTATATTATGAACTACACTAACTTTAAAGCCCCTGTAGCATAGTCAAATAAAAAAAAAAATCCTGGAATATCCCTTTAATATAGTGGTTCCTACCCTTCTTGTGTCAACTATAAATACACACATAGCAAAATTAATAGGGGACAGCACTTAAAGGGGTACTCTGGCCCTAAGACATCTTATCCCCCTATAAGATGTCTGATCCCAGGGGTCCCGCCGCTGGGGACCCCTGCTAATATTGCATGCAGCACCCTCCTCTGGGAGTCTGCCGGGTCACGACTATGGGGCCGGAGTATCATGACGTCATGACTCCACTCCTGTAGTCGTGACCCGGCAGACTCCGAGGCTGCTGCGTTCAGCTCCCAGAGATGGGTGCTATATGCAAGATAGCGGGGGTCCCCAGCGGTGGGACCCCCGTGATCAGACATCTTATCCCCCTATACTTTGGATAGGGGATAAGATGTCTTAGGGCCGGAGTACACCTTTAACTGAATGTTTTTAGCCCCTTCATTTTAGCAATTTGTGGGGTTCTTAGTGGCCGGACTTCCGTCAATGAAAACTTTTCTTAGTTCCCCTATAAATACTAATATTGTAGTTTTTTCAAATTGTTTTTTATGCACTGATAACTTGTGACCACATGGTGGCAGTAAAGGATGGAAAATAAAATATTAATTTACTTTTAAGTGACACTTCACTATCGAGTATACATGTGCTAGGTTGGATTCATTTGGCTGTAATATGGGCTCACTTATTATTTGGGGATTTAAAGGGGTATTCCAGGCAAAACCTTTTTTTATATATATCAACTGGCTCCGGAAAGTTAAACAGATTTGTAAATTACTTCTTTAAAAAAATCTTAATCCTTCCAATAGTTATTAGCTTCTGAAGTTTTCTGTGTAACTGCTCAATGATGATGTCACGTCCCGGGAGCTGTGCATGATGGGAGAATATCCCCATAGGAACTGCACAGCTCCCGGGACGTGAGTCATCAGAGAGCAGATAGACAGAAAACAACAACTCAACTTCAGAAGCTAATAACTATTGGAAGGATTAAGATTTTTTAATAGAAGTAATTTACACATCTGTTTAACTTTCCGGAGCCAGTTGATATATAAAAAAAAGTTTTGGCCTGGAATACCCCTTTAAGTTTTGTCAAGAAGCGCTGGAGGTCCCAGAAGGATAAAATGCTATGACGATCTAAAAGCACACTTAGCTAGTAGTTATTTAATACATTTTTATTAAATAAATATTCATTGACAGAAATAGTGTAACATGAGTTGCATCACATATGTGCCAAATGTTTTCTTTCCAACTCAGAATAAATCCCATGCTTTTCAGTTCTGCAAAAAAACAGCATGCATTCACAAATGTCCAGCAGGGACATGTTATGGGATACATTGGCATCCCTTTCTTTGGGTTGCAAAAATTTACTGTTATAAAATGTAAAGTAATTTACCTTTATTTAAAGGGGCACTCCTGGAGAATTTATTTTTCATTTCTCTAATAAAGTTATTTAGCTATATATACATTTATAAAATGGGTGGCAGCAGTAAGAGCAAACATGGGGCTCCCAACTGCCATCAATGGCTGTGTCGGAAACTGCAGGACTGCTCTTGCAATAGCCCCGGCAATATACTTATTTGTTTGAACCTTGCCTTAATTATAGAACTTTAACTGTTGATGTTTAGGGTCATGGCAGGTTAGGGAAAAGTAACAGAGGCATGGGGGTCGCCCTTTCTAGAGCGGGTGCACCAGCTACGTGCCAGACAGCCAGGGATTAAAACTGGCCTGGGGTAAGTGCAATTCTGCTTTTTGATTATTATTATGTATTATAGGGTGAAGTGTGGCGGTGTGGACACAGTTGGTGGAAAAACAACAATCCTTGGGCTGCTCAAATCCCATACAGTAAGATGTAGCAACAAAGGTAGAAGTTTTGGGAGGCATCTGGTAGGAGTTTTGGGAAACACTCATCATGGAATGTGTTAAAATATGAGCTATTACCTGCTTTACCTGCTTTATGTGATTTAGCAAAAATAAAGGAAAAGTATTTTTTAACTCATTCCATGATGAGTGCTTCACAATACACTTTACCTTCTCAATGAATATACACCCGACTACCAAAAAGTTTTGGATATTGTGATACCCAAGACAAGGTGTTACAATGGCTTTAGCACCTTTAAATATGAATTCATGTCATTGACCCGGAAGGGATACAGTGTGTGGCAGTGTTATATTAAGGGGGAACAGTGTCTAACAGGGTTTTGTTTAGGGGGCACCCTATCTGGCAGGGCTATATTCGGGGAAACACTGTGTGACAGGGGTATATTCAGAGAGTACAGTGTGTGGCAGTATTATATTAAGAGGGCACAGTATCTGGTAGGGTTATATTCAGATGGTACAGTGTGTGGCAGTGTTATATTCCGAGGGTATAGTTACTCTCATTAATAAAATAAGTTTACACCCATCTAACAAGTAACTGAATAGTCAGAAAAACTCTAAACCCACAAATCTAGGGAATGGAAGGGCATTATAAGGTACTGTAAAAGGTGTGTGACGGGGGCACCCTAAGCTATTTAACCCCTTCACGACCTATGACGTACCGCTATGTCATGGGTTGGGTGAGGGGAATATGACGCAGGCCCACGGGTCGGGTCTGCATCTTAACCGGCAGATCTCCGCTGCCATCAGTGGCTGACATCTGCCAGTAATGACAGACATCGGACAACACTGTAAAAAAACATATTTGGTATCGCAGCGTGCATAATTGTCTGAACTATGAAATTATTATGTTCCTGATGCTGCACGGTAAAAGGCATAAACGCCCAAAATTTTCAACCGACAAAATTGGTAATTTTTGGTCACATCACGTCCCAGAAAAAAACATAATAAAAAAAGTCATATATATGCAAAGGTGTAACCATTAAAAAGTTATAGGGGTCAGAACATGGCAATGAACAAACTTTTTATTTCTTTTTCAATCTTCTTTCTTTTTTTTCTTAAAACAAAATAAAAATTACCCAAGTTTGGTGTCATTGGAATCGTACTGACTGATACAATAAAGATAGTGTGTCACAAGATATTGTGAACCCTGAAAAAATTATTTCCCCCTTAAAATTTTGCAATTCCATATTTTTTTAAATTTTGCCTTACACATATTATTTTTCTGGCTCCGTAATACATTATATGATCAAATAAAGTGTGCCAATGAAAAGTAAAACTTGCCCCTCAAAAAAGAAGCCCTAATACAACTTTGTCAGTGGAAAAATAAAAAAGTTATGGGTCTTAAATGTGAAGAGCAAAAAAAAATGCTGGGTCATGAAGGGGTTAATGATAGCAAAATCTTTTTTGGGGCTTGGCCACAGATTCTGTTTGAGGAGAAATTGGATTATAGTACTAT
The DNA here is from genome assembly GCF_029499605.1 of Hyla sarda. Lineage (NCBI taxonomy): Eukaryota > Metazoa > Chordata > Amphibia > Anura > Hylidae > Hyla > Hyla sarda. Next base: position 90,471,009 of record NC_079191.1, on the reverse strand, counting down.
ATTTTAGAGATCACGGCATCTGCAGCATCGCAGTCACTAAATTGGATGATCGGATCGCCCGCAGCGCTGCCGCAGCGATCCGATCATCCAGCACGGCAGACGGAGGTCCCCTCACCTGCCTCCGCTGTCTTCCTGGAGTCTTCTGCTCTGATCTGCCTTCCCGCAGACCAGAGCAGAAGATGACCGATAACACTGATCAGTGCTATGTCCTATACATAGCACTGAACAGGATTATTGAATTATTGCAACAAAGAGTCCCCTATGGGGACCATTAAAGTGTAAAAATAAAAGTAAAAAAAAAAGTACAAAAATTAAGTAAAAAATTGTGAAAAAAACCCTCCCCCAATAAAAACGTAAATTGTCCCATTTTCCCTATTTCACCCCCAAATTTTTTTTATAAAAAATGGATAAAAAGTTTTACATAAGCAAATATGGTATCAATAAAAAGTACAGATCATGGCGCAAAAAATTAGCCCTCATACCGCCGCTTATACGGAAAAATGAAAAAGTTATAGGGGGATTTTAAACATACTAATTTGGTTAAAAAGGTAGCGATTTTTTTTAAGAGCAACAGTAATAGAAAAGTATGTTATCATGGGTATCATTTTAATCGCATTGACCCATTTTTACCGTAAATTGTACGGCGTGAAAACAAAACCTTCCAAAATTAGCAAAATTGCGGTTTTCTTTTTAACTTCCCCACACAAATAGTATTTTTTGGGTTGCGCCATACATTTTATGGTAAAGTGAGTGATGGCATTACATCGGACAACTGGTAAAGCAAAAAACAAGCCCCCATACAAGTCTGTGGATAAAAATATAAAAGAGTTATGATTTTTTGAAGGCGAGGAGGAAAAACCGAAAACGTAAAAATAAAAATGCCTGCGTCCTTAAGGCCCAAATGGGCTGAGTCCTTAAAGGGGTTACTCTGGTAGAAAAAAATAATAATAATCAACTGGTGCCAGAAAGTTAAACAGATTGTAAATTACTTCTATGAAATAAATCTTCATCCTTCCAGTACTTATGAGCTGCTGTATGCTACACAAAAAGTTCTTTTCTTTTTGAATATCTTTTCTGACTAATGTGCTCTCTGCTGATACCTCTGTCCATTTTAGGAACTGTCCAGAGTACAAGCAAATCCCCATAGCAAACCTTTTCTGCTCTGGACAGTTCCTGACATGGACAGAGGTGCCAGCAGACAGTAATAATTACTGTATTTATCGGCGTATAACACGCATTTTTTAAACTAAAATTTGAAGCTAAAAGTATATCTTTCTGGCTCTACAGAAGCTGTTGCGGTTCAATGATTTAAATCAACTCCTTTAAATCATGTAACTGCAGCGGCATCTGCAGGGCCAGAGTTCCGCCACCGCCAGCTTCCCATGTCCCTCCTCATCCCCGGCTTTTATATTTACCTATCAGCACGCTCCTGCAGGCTCTGGCGGTGTCCTACGCTATCGCTTTGAGCTGCGCACTGACGAGTGACATCCTCAACGCGACGTAACTCGTCAATGCACAGTGACAGTGCAGGAGTGCGCCAATAGGTAAATATAAAAGCAGGGGGTGAGGAGGGACATGGGAATCGGGCGGCGATTGGACTCTGGCACCGCAGAAGCCATTGCAGTTACATGATTTAAAGCATCTGCTTTAAACCTTTGAACCGCAGCGGCTTCTGCGGGGCCAGAAAGATTTATCGGGGTATACACGCATGTACACGCACCTTCATTTTACAAGGTTATTTGGGCACCATACCTTTTTTACCCAAATTTCCTTGGAAAAATGAGGGTGCGTGATATAGGCGGGTGCGTGTTATACCCTGATAAATACGGTATACAACTTCCTTTGTAGTATACAGCAGCCGATAAGTACCGGAAGGAATAAGATTTTTTTTATAGAAGTAATTTACAACCCTGTTTAACTTTCTGGCACCAGTTGATTAAAAAAAAAAAAATTCCATGGGAGTACCCCTTTAATGTTAAAGAGGTCTTAGTTGTACTAACCCCTAAACATATAGGAAATTGTTAAAGGACAACTGCAGCAAAAAACACTTATCCCCTATCCACAGGATAGGGGATAAGTGTTTGATCGCAGGGGGCCGACCGCAGGGACCCCCCCGCGATCTCCTAAACGGGGCCCCGGCATTAGTGCTCAGTGTGAGCGCTAATGCACGTAGCATCAACCTGAGACGTCAACGGTTACGTCCCCTCCCCATACAGTTCTATGGGAGAGGCGGAGAAGCATGAACGCTGACTCCCCGTCTCTCCCATAGGTACATGGAGGAGGTGTGTCGTCCGCCGCATCATGCTGCGGCAGAGCCTTGGCCCCGTGCAGGAGATCGCGGGGAGTCCCAGCGTTCGGACCCCCCACGATGAAACACTTATCCCCTATACTGTGGATAGGGGGTAAGTGTGTTCCGCTGCAGATGTCCTTTAAGTATCTGTAAACAAGTTAAAAAAAAATTCTATTTAGCCCTATCTCAGTTATAACTATTTCTAGATAACCATGTGGCCTCTTTTACAATTTCACAAGGATTGTCCCAGATTTCCCAGTGCCCTAAATAGTAACTCTGCCTAGTGATGTACAGTGATCCCTCAACTTACAATGGCCTCAACATACAATAGTTTCAACATACAATGTTTTTTTTCTGGACCATTGTGATTGGAAACCAGACTCAACATACAATGTACAGACAGTCCAGATCTGTGAGACATTTCCCAACTGGAGAAACTGACCAATCAGAATGGGCATTTTACTGGTAAAACCCTTGTATTACTGAAGTGCATGCACTGACTGGCTTTCTGGTAGCGCCCCCTAAAGTACAGGGAGGAACTACAAGTTCTGTACTACTCCTTACCTGTGCCAGGGTTACCTGCTCCTTTGGACACCAAGTAAGGGCGGCTCCATTTGGGACACTGTGTACTGTATAGGACCTTGAAGAAGCTCCTGTCCTCTACATAAACCATTGTTTCCCAACCAAGGTGCCTCCAGCTGTTGCAAAACTACAACTCCCAGCATGCCCGGACAGCCGTTGGCTGTCCGGGCATGCTGGGAGTTGTAGTTTTGCAACAGCTGGAGGCACCCTGGTTGGGAAAACACTGACATAGACAGTGATTTACAGCTCCCAGCAGATCTTTCTTACTTTTATATCTAAGGACTTGTTTTATTTATATTAGTTATCAACTTATTTGTCTTTATTGTCTTTGGTGGTTTCAGAACCAATTACCAGGTTTCCATAGAGTTCTGGTCTCAACATACAATGGTTTCAACATACAATGGTCGTCCCGGGAACCGATTAATATTGTAACTTGAGGGACCGCTTTAGTGATACACTTTTCTCCAGCCATAACACTGCATCTCACAAACTCCAAATAATGGACAAGGAATGAAAATATTCGGCAACAATCCGTCTATTTATATGTGGATGAAACCTTGGCCCCGCTCCACAGACGTTTCAGTGATACCAGTTATTCCCTTATGGCCAGGGCAGCAGAATAAGTGTTTGGATGAATGTTCAAGTTAGGAAAAACTGAGATTTTCTCATACATCCCCCTGTTTATCCAAGGGAGGGTGGGAGGATGCTGGAAGAAGAGGACTCAGTGCAAGAGAAGAAGCAACAGGTAACCAGTGCGGGAAGACTAGACTGCAACCAGCCAACCAGCAGTGCCACAGGTAACAACTTCCCAATCATAGAAATATTGGACTAATATATATATATATATATATATATATATATATATATATATATATAATTCCAATGACGCAGCACTCCAAAAAAAAGGTGCATTTATTCACACATGTCTCAATACAGCAACGTTTCTGCTCCTATGGAGCCATTTTCAAGCCTTGAAAATGGCTCCATAGGAGCAGAAACGTTGCTGTATTGAGACATGTGTGAATAAATGTACCTTTTTTTTGGAGTGCTGCGTCATTGGAATTTTTGTCTATGAAGAACCCTGATCAGGTTTAGACGCTGGCACCCGTACTTGGTTAACTAGAGCTGTGCTGCAACTTTTTCTTTTTACTATATATATATATATATATATATATATATATATATATATATCTTACATTTATACTTTTACCCTGTTTGCAATCGTTTTTATACTTCACTATCCATATATATGCCATATCTGCACAGGGCTTACATATAATTTAGATCTTTGTAAGCCTTGCTTTGCATTATTATGTATTTAACAAAATGCAATAAGATTACCTGCAGTCCTATATGAAACCATAGACCGCACATTGTAATGCTGCAAAAAAAAAAAAAAAAACGAGCTCTACTGCCTATCTCTTTTGATCATACGTCATGCGGTATTGTTATTATGTCAGTACAAAATATCCTACGTACAATATTACATGTATTATGATGCATTCTATATTTGTATTATATTTTCTTATCGTTTGCATTATTTAGTGTCAGAATCGCATACTAGAGGGCATCATGAAGCTGCTTTTTATTGGTTTATGTTTCACCTGTATTCTACTGGGTACATTTCTTGGTAAGTCTAAAAAAAAAAACTAATTCTATATTTCATACTCAGATACAGCCAAGTTATTACTGTTATTTATTTTTCCCAACCAGTGCGGCTCCAGCTGTTGCAAAACTACAACTCCCAGCATGGCCGGACAGCCGAAGGTTGTAGTTTTGCAACAGCTGGAGCCACACTGGTTGGAATACACTGCCCTAACTACTAAATAAGTGTACATCTTTATATACCAGTGGTCTTCAACCTGCGGACCTCCAGATGTTGCAAAACTACAACTCCCAGCATGCCCGGACAGCCGAAGGTTGTAGTTTTGCAACAGCTGGAGCCACACTGGTTGGAATACACTGCCCTAACTACTAAATAAGGGTACATCTTTATATACCAGTGGTTGTCAACCTGCGGGCCTCCAGATGTTGCAAAACTACATCTCCCAGCATGCCCGGACAGCCGATGGCTGTCCGGGCATGCTGGGAGTTGTAGTTTTGCAACATCTGGAGGTCCGCAGGTTGAAGACCACTGTTATATACCGATCAATAGTCACCTCCCTGCAAGTCAAACCTTTGTTGACACCGCTTTATACACATATCTTAGATATACTCTACTTTTACCCCATCAATAGCCATCTCCCTGCAAGTTGAACCTTTCTTGACACTGCAAACCCTTCAACTTTTATGTGTAGATTTTTAAAGGGGTACTCTGGAGGAAAAAAAAAATATTTTCGAATAAACTGGTGTCAGTAAGTTATAAAAATTTGTATATTACTTTTATTTCAAAATCTTAACCCTTTCAGTACTTATTAGCTGCTGTATGCTCCAAAGGAAGTTGTGACGTCCTTTTGAGTCTGACCTCAGTGCTCTCTGCTGACACCTCTGTCTGCCTCTCCTATTCTGGACAATTCCTGACACAGACAGAGATGGCAGCAGATGCACTGTGGTCAGACTGGAAAGAAATACCAACTTCCTCTGGAGCATACAGCAGCTGATAAGTACTGGAAGGGTTAAGATTTTGAAATAGACATCATTTACAAATCTATATAACTTTCTGGCACCAATTGATTTGAAAACATTTTTTTCCATCCAGAGTACCCCTTCAATGCCTTGTTTATGTGTAAATTGTTATAGTAGATCCATTACATCTGACCTGTTTATAGAGCTAATCATTAATACAACTCAGTGGCGTAGCGTGGGTTGTCAGCACCTGGGGCAAGGCAAGTAATTTGCGCCCCCCTAACCAGTGGATTTTAGCACTCGAGTCTCTTCCACTAGATTAGTTAAAGAAACCCTTACCCCCTAAGCACATGTATTGTTTGTTATGAAAATACTGATGTAATTAAAGTAAAATGCATCTAAATACAAGTTTATTTTCAAACACTTTATTGAGTGCGAACATACATTACACATTCTCCACATTTTCAGCAGGTCTATGAATACAAATCTACAAATGTAGTAACCTAGCATGGGCCGCGCTATTATATGTCGTCTCACAACCATCGTAAACGACAAAAAGTATCAAGAACAAAAACTAAACATCAAAATGGAACCATACCCTGGAGATGATCCAAGGCACATGACTTTGGGTATTATAAGTAAGCGGCATATGTCAGGGGGGCTTTATATGTGCATTATATGGGCACATGACAGGGGGCCCCTGTCATGTGCCCCCACATATATTGCCCCCTGACATGTGCCCCTCACATATAATGCCCCCCTGTCATGTGCCCCCACATATATTGCCCCCTGACATGTGCCCCTCACATATAATGCCCCCCTGTCATGTGCCCCCACATATATTGCCCCCTGACATGTGCCCCTCACATATAATGCCCCCCTGTCATGTGCCCCCACATATATTGCCCCCTGACATGTGCCCCTCACATATAATGCCCCCCTGTCCTGTGCCCCCACATATATTGCCCCTTGACATGTGCTCCTCACATATAATGCCCCCCTGACATGTGCCCCCACATATATTGCCCCCTGACATGTGCTCCTCACATATAATGCCCCCCTGACATGTGCCCCCACATATATTGCCCCCTGACATGTGCCCCTCACATATAATGCCCCCTGTCATGTGCCCCCACATATAATGCCCCCGTGACATGTGACCCTGACTTATAATGTCCCCTGTCCTGTGCCCCTCACATATAATGCCCCATGTCTTGTGCCCCTCACATATAATGCCCCCCTGACATGTGCCCCTCACATATAATGCTCCCTGAGGGGGCAGGACAGGGGGCATTATATGTGAAGGGCACATGTCAGGGGGGGCATTATATGTGAGGGGCACAGGACATGGGGTATTATATATGAGGGGCACATGATAGGGGGGGGTCCTGTCATGTGCCCCCCACATATAATGCCCCCCTGACATGTGCCCCTTACTCATCATTTGCCCCTCTCACTTATAATTTGCTCCCCCCTCCCCTTTCTCACGCCCGTCACCTTTCTCCCACGCTGCGGCTGCTCCATTCCTGCAGTCAGTGAGAGCCGCGGGGACGTGATCTCCGGGCGCCGGCGCGATGATGTGATGTTTTGGAATGGAGCAGCCGCGACGTGTGATAGCAAGGTGACGGGCGTGAGAAAGGGGTGGTGGAGCGGGACAGCCGACAGCTCCCGCTCCACCATGCTATAGTTCAGGAAGAGGGGCAACAATCTCGGGGGGAGGGCATTTGACCCGGTGGCTCGGATCGGACAGCCAGCACTGCAGAGAGAGTGAGTGAGCCAGGCAGGGGCAGAGAGCTGCGAGTGCGCCCCCCCAGAGAGCTGCGAGCATGCCCCCCAGATATTGCGCCCGGTGCCCCCCCCCCTGCACCCCCCACGCTACGCCTCTGATAAAACTACTAAAGCATTGTGTAAACCGAGACTGGAAAGTAGCTAGTTAATAGCAGGAAATTACAAAGCTTATATTGAGGTGATTGTCCAGCCTAGAAATAGATCTCAGTAAATGCAGAAGTTGGATTGACATTGCGGGGCCCCCCTTCGCTATAGGTCCTACATAACAGAGCTCCTGGTCACCCAGCTCTGTAGGAAATTACAGAAAGCTCCATTTACTTAAAGGGGAACTCCAGTGAAAAGTTTTCAGATCAACTGGTGCCATGAAGTTAAACAGATTTGTAAATTACTTCTATTTAAAAATCTTAACCCTTGCAGTACTTATCAGCTGCTGTATACTACAGAGAAATTTGTGAAGTTCTTTACAGTCTGACCACAGTGCTCTCTACTGACACCTCTGTCCTTGTCAGGAACTGTCCAGAGCAGGAGTGATTTTCTATGGGTATATGCTTCTAATCTTGACAGTTCCTGACATGGACAGAGGTGTCAGCAGAGAGCACTGTTGTCAGACTGAAAAGAACTTCACAATTTTCTCTGTAGTATACAGCAGCTGATAAGTACTGGAAGGATTAAGATTTTGAAATAGAAGTAATTTACTAATATTTTTAACTTTCTGGCACCAGTTGATTTGAAAACATTTGTTTTCCACTTGTTTCCATCGGAGTTCCCCTTTAAATGGGCCCCATTGCAATATCCTGCACAGTACCCCTTAGTGCTGGAGTAACTTCTTTCTCAGGATCATCAGAAATCCGAAAGGTTGGCATGTGATGTCATAGCCTGGGTAATACCCCTGTCATATCGATTTGTTATTATTATTGTTAATATATTTAGGATTCTGGTAAAGTCTTAAAAATCTGTCCTCTAGGTGACTTGTTATTTAAAGGGATTGTCTCAAGATCAAAAGTTATCTCCTATTGGCAGGACAGGGGATAACTAGCTGAGAGGTGAAGGTCCTAACAATAGTCCCTAGATCCTGGAGGTCAAGTGTTTCCAGAATGAATGGAGTGACAACAGGCAAGAATGGCCAATGCTCCAATCATTCTTTATGGGGTTTTAGAACTTTGCAGAGCACTGAATGTTCAAGACACTTGACCTTCATTCTCGGGATCTGTGGGGGTCACGATGGACGGACCCTCACCTATCAGATAGTTCTACCATATCATGTGGATACAAGCTAACTTTTGATCTTGAGATAACTTCATCAACTATATACACTGAATGTTAACGTAAAATATAAACTCCAATAAACCTATTGGGGGAGATTTATCAAAACCTGTCCAGAGGTAACGTTGCAGAGTTGCCCATAGCAACCAATCAGATTGCTACTTTCATTTTTGAAAAGGTCTCTGAAAAATGGAAGATGCGATCTGATTGGTTGCTATTAGGGATCGACCGATATTGATTTTTTAGGGCCGATACCGATAATCTGTGAACTTTGAGGCCAATAGCCGATAACCTATACCGATAGTCCGGTATAAATTATCGGCTAACCCCCCCCCCCCCCCCCAGCCCTGCAGAAGCCGCTGCAGATCAATGATTTAAAGAGGGCGCTTTAAATCAATGAACTGCAGCGGCTTTTGAGGGGCCAGAGACCGCTGCCGCCACCCGCTTCTTTCCCCCTGCCTGTCCTCGGGTCCTCCCTAGTTCAACCACCTAGTCCAACCTCCCTGCTGCCCCCCCTCCCACCTATCCTCTGGCCAGAGACCGCCGCCACCCGCTTCTCCCCCTGCCGGTCCTGAGTCCAACCACCGCCGCTGCCCCATTGCCTCCCCATCCCCGGTTTTATAATTACCTGTTCCGCGGTCCGCGCTACTTCTGGCTCCGGCGGCGTCCTGAGCTGTCACTGTGCGCACTGATAATGACGTCGCTTTGAGGATGTCACTCGTCATTGCGCAGCGCACAGCAACAGCGCAGGACGCAGCAGGAGCCAGAAGTAGCGCGGACCGCGGAACAGGTAATTATAAAACCGGGGATGGGGGAGGCAATGGGGCAGCGGTCTCTATTCCGGGGAGGCAGGGCGGGGCATTATACCGATACCGATAATGTCCAAAATCGTGAATATCAGCCGATAATATCGGCCAAACCGATAATCGGTCGATCCCTATTTGCTATGGGCAACTTTTTCTCTGGACAGGTATTGATAAATCTCCCCGATTGTGCCTAATATTCTGTGATTAAAAAAAGAAAAAAAACTCTTCATGGCTTTACAGCAGTGTTTCCCTACCAGGGTGCCTCCAGCTGCTGCAAAACTACAACTCTCAGCATGCCCGGACAGCCGTTTTGCAACAGCTGGAGGCACCCTGGTTGGGAAACACTGCTTTACAGACTGGAAATAGCACAGTCTCCCATCCCCCAAATAAAACAGCAGAAGGAATTGGAGCTCAGCAGGGGGTGTGTGCCTCTGTGAACGCATCCAATGTATTCACCCTCTCCGGGTTGTCAGACCGAATTCTAATCTTTGCCCCAGTCAAGGAATGTGATTTGGCAGAGAACACTGACAGGTCTGCTCCCATGTGGTGGGTAAGTGCCACGCAGCCAGAGGACACAGGGCCCTATTGTACGGGACACAGCCCAGGGCTGTTAGGAATTCCTGCTGACATTAGGATTCTACTCACACTTGGTGCTGTATGAAAGTCTCTATTGTCCGTCATCTCACATACCATTTCCTTATTTATTTTCAGATGCCAGACCTGTGTACGAGGAGGACGGTAAAGACATTTTTATTTTTTTTTAGTTTGTAAACATTCTGATTAACCCTTTAGTATAAGTAACATTCTAACTTCCATAGTAATACCAGCTCTCATAAAAATCGGATAAGGGAATTTCATATACGGTAGCAGAGAAATGAAAGGGAAAGTATACTTGTCTCTTAAGAAAAATAATAATAAATAAATAAACAACTTTTTACATATCCTAGATTTAGATCTGTGAGATCTGTGATCTGTGATCAATTGGCTCCAGAAAGTTAAACAGATTTGTAAATTACTTCTATTAAAAAATCGTAATCCTTTCAGTACCTATGAGCTGCTGAAGTTGAGTGGTTCTTTTCTGTCTAAGTGCTCTCTGATGACACGTGTCTCGGGAACCGCCCAGTTTAGAAGCAAATCCCCTTAGCAAACCTCTTCTACTCTGTGCAGTTCCTGAGACAAGCAGAGATGTCAGCAGAGAGCACTGTTGCCAGACAGAAAACAACAACTCCTGGAATACTCCTTTAATATTTCTCTACAACATATCAAACATTTTCTTAAATGGTACCTATATATTTAAAGCTCCCGGGCAATCATGTATCATGTAGCCTGAGACTTTCTGTGAGATGCAATCAGAGAATGGATTTCTGGAATTTCTGGAAGTCCCATAGACTTTAAATGGGACTTCTGGAAAACATCCTCTGATTGCATCAGTCTGGGTCTAGACTGAACATATCCTGGCACCAGAGATTGTGATAGGTACCCTTACAGAATTTAGATAAAAAGTGATGTTATACATGGAAAATTATTATTATTATTATTATTATTTTTTACCATGTATGGGATACGTTGATATCGGCAGTGATGGTGAAGATATGACGTTTGAAACGTGTCCCAGCTGGCCCATAAGTAGTCCCCTGGGAGGGAGCCATCCTCTTCTAGTCCCGTCTTCTCTTGCTGTAATCACACCCTTCATCGTCTGACAGTCCGGGCATGGCTCGTGTCAGCAATCTGCTTCATTTGCTTAGGTAGCAGAGTAGTGATGAGGGCTGTCAATCATGAGGGGGCATGATTACAGCCAGAGAAGACGGGACTAGAAGAGGATGGCTCCACACCCATAGGTCTACTTACAGAGGGGTGATTAGTGGCACTTGCCCTGCTGAAACCATCAATCAAGATAACAGAGGTCCCTTGTCCCCCTGAGTAAATAAATGAGACTTCAAAAATATAAGGGACCCCCATTGACGTGATCGGTAGGAGTCTTACAGGCTGTACCACCACCTAGTAAAAATACTTATGTCATATCTTGTGGATAGGGGATAAGCCTTAATCATTAAATAACTCCTGTAAGGTAAATCATAACTCAAGACATTGACCCTGATTTATTATTGTAAACCCGACATGTTCTGTTGGGTTGTGCACCAGATTCTGGCAAATTGCACCAGAAATTCTGTCTGCGCCAAAATTTGTGCCAGAATTGAAGAAAACCCAACTAATTCTCCATTTTACGTGGCCATCGAAAAGGGGCATGTCCCCAACGTTTTCACAAAAACCCAACATATTTACTAAGGTTTCCACAGAAAATGTGGTGGATTTCAGCTGAGGAAAACCCCACAGATCAGAGCATGTGTAAAAAAAAGAAAAATGTAGGGAAAAGTGCAAAATGTGGGAAAACCTTAGTAAATACCGAAGAAAAAAATTGTAGGGAATTAAAACCCACAAAGAAACCCACACTCCACTCTTAGTAAATGAGGGCCATTATCTATACACGGCAGTAGTCATTCGGATATGATCACACAAAGAAGGAACTACCAATTATAAACGTGATACTTTCCTGTTACAAAAGCTTCGATTGGGATGTGCATAGAGAGGAAAGTAAATGCTATAGAAATATCTAAATGCCTTCTGCTACTAGGCTACTACCGAGGTGGCAGTACTTGTTTGCCTCCCTGCCTTCTCTTTATTCCATTTAGGAGAGCGTCCTCGCTCAACTAGGGGGAATACATTATGCCTGTCCGCCATTTATTTTTTTGTTTGTTTTGGGCCAAAACATTTAGTGCATGGATTATCCTGTATTTGATGCATCAAAATTTACGCTACTTTTTAGCCAACCCGTTATTTTGGGCTAAAAACATGACTCACCAACCAAAGAAAATCTCCAAGCTTAGCTTTATACACACATTCATTCCTACAATAACAACATTGAAGTCCTAAGTTTTCATACACCTTAGCCATATTTATTTACAAAGATTTATTTCTGCTTATATTTCTTTCCTGACATTTTAATGTTTCTTTCCTGACAAAGTTTACTGACGGGTTGGTCAGTATTTGGCCAAATATTTTGGGTTGCCTTCCACAAGTTCACAATAATCTTTTTACATTTTGGCCCATTCTTTCTGCCAAAACTGGTATTTTAGGATCTGTTGTATAGGCTTCCTTGCTTACACATACCTCTACAGTTCTGCCCATACATTTTCTAAAAGATAAAGGTCAGGGCTTTGTGATGGCCACTCCGTTACCTTCACTTGCTTGTCCTTAAAGAGGACCCGTGGTCAACCTCCCCAAAAATTAAACTGCATTACATTAAATAACATAGGGTGCCCTGAACACCTTTTATTTTATTTTTTACAGTTTCTTGATGCACCCTTTAATGGCTTCTAAAGCCATAAGATCATTTTCCAGACTATTTTAAGGCACAGTCATCTTAGTGTATGTAAAATTCTGACCACTGGAATTTTTGTATATAGTGTCATGCATAAAATAGAGATCCTAAACAACTTGCTAAAACTATAATTTGTGGACATGGGATCTGTGGAGGAGATATGAATATATATATATATATATATATATATATATATATATATATATATATATGTAGAAAAACAGCAGCACTCCAGGATATAAGTGAATAATGTGTGGCTTTATTCACTAAAACATCAGAGATTGCGACGTTTCAGCCTTCTCACAAGGCCTTTGTCAAGCCGGCTTGACAAAGGCCTTGTGAGAAGGCTGAAACGTCGCAATCTCTGATGTTTTGGTGAATAAAGCCACACATTATTCACTTATATCCTGGAGTGCTGCTGTTTCTCTACATATACTTTTGGGACTTGGGACCGAGTCAACCAGCTAGCACCACAGTCAACCCGGTTGTGCTGCCCGCTTTTCTTTTCTCTCTCTCTCTCTCTCTCTCTCTCTCTCTCTCTCTCTCTCTCTCTCTCTCTCTCTCTCTCTCTCTCTCTCTCTCTCTCTCTCTCTATCTATCTATCTATCTATCTATCTATCTATCTATCTATCTATCTATCTATCTATCTATCTATCTATCTATCTATCTATCTATCTATCTATCTATCTATCTATCTATCTATCTATCTATCTATCTATCTATCTATCTATCTATCTATCTATCTATCTATCTATCTATCTATCTATCTATCTATCTATCTATCTATCTATCTATCTATCTATCTATCTATCTATCTATCTATCTATCTATCTATCTATCTATCTATCTATCTATCTATCTATCTATCTATCTATCTATCTATCTATCTATCTATCTATCTATCTATCTATCTATCTATCTATCTATCTATCTATCTATCTATCTATCTATCTATCTATCTATCTATCTATCTATCTATCTATCTATCTATCTATCTATCTATCTATCTATCTATCTATCTATCTATCTATCTATCTATCTATCTATCTATCTATCTATCTATCTATCTATCTATCTATCTATCTATCTATCTATCTATCTATCTATCTATCTATCTATCTATCTATCTATCTATCTATCTATCTATCTATCTATCTATCTATCTATCTATCTATCTATCTATCTTTATTTATTTTTTATTATTTTTATTTTTTTATTGCCTTTATCCTAAGTGTCATAAAAACCCTTGTGTAATGCACAACTCTCTAAGGACCTGTTTTTTGCATTACATATTGGGGGGGGGGGGGGGGGGGGTAATTAACTATGTCTTTGCTTTAAAAAATTTGGAGCATCTTTGGCGCTTCTGTGTCAGGTTCCAGTTTTTGCTGGTGAGTCATGTTTTCAGCTCAAAATGACAGGTTGGCTGAAAAGTGGTGCAAATTTTGGTGCATCAAGTACAGGATACCCCATGTGCTAAATGTTTCGCCCAAAACAAACCAAAAAAATGTCTAACAGTTTCACCTATTTCCTCTGTGTTTCGTTTTTGGAGGGTTCTACACACATAAATAGTTACATCCAGTCTACAATTAATAATATATTGTTAGAGTGAAATGTATTTAAAGGGATACTCCACTGCTAGACATCTTATCCCCTATCCAAAGATGATGTCTGATCGCGGTGGTGACATCACAGCCACGCCCCCTCATGACATCACACCATGCCCCCTCCATTCATGTCTATGGGAGGGGGGGGTATCAGCCAATACGCCCCCTCCCATAGACATAATGGAGGGGGTGTGGTGTGACGTCACGAAGGGCGTGTCTGTAACATCACCATCATGGCCTCCGGCTTTGAGCGTTCTGAACAAAATGAGTACCCCTTTCATTCTGTGTTCAGTAATCCAGAGCATAGTAGCATACGTTGTAGTTTGTGTTACCTTTCAATTTTAGAAAATTGAATGTATAGTTTTCTATGGACCTCTGATAATCCAAAAGATATGGGATATCTATATTCTCAATATGTATTATATATTTATTATATTAATTATGCTAATTAGGGGACAGTTACATATCCCCAAAGATGATGATAATGACATTGACTATAATACATTTCCATACTAACTGATGTTCTTTTTAGACCCCTATCTAGAGGCTCCTGCTCATCCCTACTGGCCCTTCTCTACCTCGGACTTCTGGCAATATGTAGAACATTTCCGCTCAATGGGTGCATATGAGAATATCAATGACCTAGCTCGCACGTTCTTTGCTCACTACCCTATTGGAGATACTTTGGGATACACAAGCCGCGATCATGATCATTAGAAGCGAGATAGTATTCTGCATCGCCTAGCTGTATATACTAAAGCCCCACACCTCTAAGGAATGATACGCCAGTTCTATCTATGCAAATACGGTGACATGAAGGTTTCAGACTGGAGGAAATCCCTGCATTATTACTGTCCTGCAGAAAGGAAAAGAAGATACAAGAATATATAGAAATATATGCTGTAAACACAACTCGTCTACCTATGTCATATTTATAATCAATAAAGGATGGCTACGACTTGTCCTCCTCATTGTGTTTGTAGATATCACAGAAGTTCTTTACTATCTAGCTGGGCCATGTCAGACTGGTTGCCAGGGACACACTACCTAACAACCAGTCATTCAAATTGTTGCCATGGGGCAGCATATTCCTAGTCACTAAATACACAGTAGTGCCAATTTACCGTATGTGCCAAGAAAGCAGTCAGAGTACACTGCAAACATATTTGGTTTTCATTTAATGTTTTTTTTTTTTTAAACATGGGCGCCTATATGTAATGGTTGGGGCTAAGGGCTTGTGTACACTGAGGAAATTTATAAAGAAATTTCCTTGCTGAATTTCCAGGAATCGATGAATATTTCCAGCGTAATTTTAGTGTGGTTAGCCACGGTGAATGGCGGGAACACGAGATGCAGCGGTGTAGGTGGATGGAGCAGATGGTATTAACCCCAGGGGCAAGGTATTATTAACCCCTAATGATGTTTGTGACACCAGAGTGGTTTTAGGGTATCGGGAACCACCCAAACGATATCTCCGCTATCCCAATGGCTAGACAGTGAAATGAGAGTCCACGACCAGGTTATGGTTTAACGGGGGCTTTACTGAGGTCAGAGAGTTGTTATAGTCTCTACAGCTCGGCCAGAATCCAAGAGAGGTGGCCAGGAACACAGAATGACCTTGCAGCTTGCTGGGACCAATTATACTGTAATGGACTTTAGATCATTGACTTTAGGCTTAACTGGACTGTAGGTAGCGACAGCAGACATAGACTTGACTTACTGGAAGTGACGGCAGATTTGAGGCCTTCCAGGTAGCTGGACACTAGCACTGAGACATCTGGTCTTACTGTACCCCAGTAGGAAGAGAAAAGACCGATTGCAGCACCTCCCTTCCTTATAAAGGGGGCTGAACTAGAAGCCCATAGGTCGAGCTGCGGATCATGTGTTAAGCTTGTGCTCTCTGGGTAACATGTGATAACATCATGTGACCTCCACAGGTGCCCCTTAAGGACCCATGATGTACCGATACGTCATGAGTCCACTCTCATTCTATAGTCATAGACAGTCATAGTGGGTCGGGCCCGGCCTCTAACAATGGCCGGGACCCGTGGCTAATAGCATGCGGCACTGATCGCGGTGCCGCGTGCTATTAACCCTTTAGACACGACGTTCAAAGTTGATCGCCGCGTCTAAAGAAAAAGTAAATAATTGCTGGTTAGCTTAGGGGGCTGTTCGGGATGTATGTGGCGAAATCGCTGCATTCCGAACAGCTGTGAGACAGCAGGAGGGTCCCTTACCTTGCCTACTGGTGTCCGATCGCCGAATGACTGCTCAGTGCCTGAGATCCAGGCATGAGCAGTCAAGCGACAGAATCATTGATCAATGGTTTCCTATGAGAAACCATTGATCAATGTAAAAGATCAGTGTGTGCAGTGTTATAGGTCCCTATGGGAGCTATAACATTGCAATTAAAGAGTGAAAAAAAGTGAATAAAGATCATTTAACCCCTTCCCTAATAAAAGTTTGAATCACTCCCCTTTTCCCATTTAAAAAAGAAAACTGTGTAAATAAAAATAAACATATGTGGTATCGCCACGTTTGGAAATGTCCGAATTATAAAAATATAGTGTTAATTAAACGGCACGGTCAATGCGCAAAAAAATTCCAAAGTCTAAAATAGTGTATTTTTGGTCACTTTTTATATCATGTAAAAATGAATAAAAATAAGTCCTATCCGATCAATAAGTACTATCAATACAAAAATGGTACCGCTAAAAAATTCAGATCACGGCGCAAAAAATTAGCCCTCATACCGCCCCATATGCAGAAAAATAAAAAAAAGTTATAGGGGTCAGAAGATGACAATTTTTAACGTATACATTTTCCTGCATGTAGTTATGATTTTTTTTTCCAGAAGTACGACAAAATCAAACCTATATAAGTAGGGTATCATTTTAATCATATGGACCTACAGAATAAAGAGAAGGTGTCATTTTTACCGAAAAATTTACTGTGTAGAAACGGAAGCCCCAAAAGTAAAAAAATTGTGTTTTTTTTTTACAATTTTGTCTCACAATGATTTTTTTTTCCGTTTCGCTGTACATTTTTGGGTAAAATGACTGATTACAAAGAAGAGCAAAAAAGTCTCTCCAGGAGACGGTTTTTACCTCACCTGTTACCTCAGGCTCAGCAGGGATTCCGGCTATTTTGTAACCCGTGCATTGGGTTGATATGCAAGTTTAATACTTGCTCTAAGGTGAGCAGTTACTACCTAAGGGGCCTGCAAGCCCCGCACCTACTTCCCTTCCTTTTCCCTCAACCACCCAACGGTATCACACGAGGCGCCCTCTCTGGTTTCTTTTTTTCTCCCCATACTGATTACAAAGAAGAATTGGTGGCGCAAAAAATAAGCCCTCATATGGATTTTTAGGTGAAAAATTGAAAGAGTTATGATTTTTTAAAGGTAAGGAGGAAAATAGGAAAATGCAAAAATGGAAAAACCCTGGTTCCTTAAGGGGTTAACACCTTAAATACAAAATACATAACTTTATACTGACTATACATATAGTACATAACCTTGTACTGGCTAGACATAGTAAGACTAACTTCATTATGGGGGGAGACACTGCAGGAGAGCCCCCAGGACACTGAGGGACTCAACCTGACAGGGCCTAAGGTTATTGTACATGATTACGTCCTGTACTTTGACACTACATTAGCATGGAAATAAGCGCCGGAAATCAAAGTCCCGTTGGCCAATGGGCATTTCCGAGGGGAACTTCCCAACTGAGCAGCAGAATCCAATCGAAAACAATGCTCAGAATTTCCTCTTGACAACTCTCAGGCCATATTCTCAATGAAGAATAATTCCGCGTTAGTTTACTGCCTATTGATTTCAATGGGATTCCGCAGTTCCATTCAGACAGCGGAATTTTGCTTTCCTCATTCCACAAAAATATACGACCAGTCTTATATTTTGTGGAATTCCGCGGCACAATCCCATTGTAGTCAATGGGGCTTGAATTTCGTCAGAATTCTGTGTTCTGAGAAAACAGAAATTCTGCCAGAATTCCGCAATTCCGTTCAGCAGAGCTTTGTGCAGAATTGGGGAAATTCCGCCATGTGAACATACCCTAAGTGAAATTTCCTAAGAGCTCATGCACACAACAGAATTTTCGCCTGGTGGAACTCAAGGCAGATAGTCTTTATGCAGCTGTGGCCTCCGATATAAATTAACTCTATGACCCTGCAGACATGTTCATTTTTTTCAGTGGATTCTAGAATTTCTGTTGCGTGCACAGAGAAGCAGAAACCCATTACAAGCAATGCTGTCATGTGTATGCACCCTAAGTTTAATTCGTCATAGGTATACGTCAAGGTACACATCAGGTAATTGGTGACAGCTGCCTCTCCCGATCTCTCCAGAAACACGAATGTTCTTTTTGGCCGAGTGTTCATGTATTCTAAAAGAAGAGAGGGAGCAGCCTATTTGTCTAAGAACAAAAGGATCAGGCAGTTGAATTCCAACATGTCTGACATCATCTGTCGGAGGAGAGTTGGGTGGCTCAGGGGTGTGGAAATTTAAAAAAAAAAACTACTTGTCCAAGGGACTAAAGCGGAACACAATCTACTTGTCCCTCAAGAAAATCCAGTTGTCCTGGTAGATAAAATAATTTCAACCAAAATAGTACGATCCCCCCCACTAGACCACCAGGGATGGTTATAAGATCCTTTAGACACTGCTGTCAACTTTGACAGCAGTGATCTAATGGTTTAATAACCGGCCATGGTGATCGCAGCATGCCAGGCTATTAGTGCCGGGGGAGCTTTAGCTAGCTCCTTTTACACCCGAGACAAGCCCAGAAAATTGCACCCCCCCCCCCCCCATCTGACCCCTATAACTCCAATTTTTCCATATACAGGGATGTATGAGGGTAATCTTATGTGCCGTGATCTGTAGTTTTTATCGGAACCATTTATTATCAGAACTTTTATTAGGAAAGGGGCTTATTCACATATATACGCACTTTTTAAAATACAGTATTTTAATCACTATTTTTCAGTCTTCATAGGGACTTCATAGGAGTCTTTTGATTGGAAAACAATGAACAACGCTGTGTTACTGGGGGGGGGGGGGGGTTCTGCTTCTCCTGTTTATGTGGTACATTTAACTCTAATTTATGTGTCAGAAAATGTTGGAAGTTGCAATTAGTTAGTAGATAACTACAACTCCAAGCATCACACATCACACATACAAAGACACCATACACACATCATATATACACATGACACATACACCATACATATGCACACATCATACATACACCCGCCGCTGATACACCCCCCTAATCATACATTACATATATATACAGCCACCCTTCCGGCGCCTGCATGCTCAGCCTCCTCACCTGAGCCGGCCACGAGTGGACATCAGAACTGTAGTTCCGGCGCAACAGCGTCGGGGGCGGCGCTCAGCCGCTTGCATTTAGGCCACATGACCTGTCTTTTCACCCCCAGTAAAGACCCGCCGGCCGGCACCTCAGGGGCTAAGAGCGGACTTGTGCCTGCGCAGCGCACGTCTGCAAATCTGCTCCCAGCGATAATCACATAGACAGGCAGAAATGCCGGCTGGGGGGCTCTGAGCAGCGGCCCCCGGCTACTGAAATCAGCTAAGGGCCGCCTCCACCTCCATACACCCTGAGCACCGGTGTGAGGTGCAGACTTGCGTCGGCTCCTGCGCCTCACACCGGCATTAAAGAAAAATAAGGGGGAAGTCGGTCTGTCCCTGCTTGCCTGATACAGGGCTAAATCATGAAGGTGACGTACCGAAAAGTGCGTTGGAGTGGTGCTATCCCAGTGTTTGCCCACTTGCTGCTCTTATTTGGTAATATTCTTATGGTTTTCTGTATCTGGCATCTGTTCCCACTACTGTATGTCTATGCACATGACACTTTGTCTTTTGTAGCACCTTTTTACCTCATTGTGAGGTGTGCTGCCACTGCTGCTATGAATATATAGGTGCAATACATATACTATACATTGTGTATGTTTACATTTTGCAACCTGACTATTGTTTCTGGTTGCCTCTAGATACAATTCATATATTATCTACATAATTAAAGAACTTGTACCCAGTTCAGTGGGCAGAACCGGTGATATCACCCTTTTTGCTGTATTCCTCTTTTTAAAAATGTTTTTTTACCTCATTTGGCAAAATTGTCTATTTTACCATGATTATGTAAATTGCTGGAAAAAAGTGGCGGTTTTACTATAATTTTTATTAAATATAGATCTATCTGCAGAGTTATTCTTTCAATCGGCACTGTCACCAACTTTATTTTTTAATATGTTGTAGTACTTATGTACTACAACATATCTATAATATATTTTCATTATTTATTTTTTCATTTTCATGATGAATTTTACGTTTGAAAACCGGCCACTAGGGGTCTCCCTCCTAGTGGCCGGCTGCAGCACGGCGTGACGTCACGCCTGAATTCGGACCAATTGCGGCTGGGCAATCGGTCCTAATTCATTTACACTGTGCTCGCTCCCTGCCTGTCAATCAGACAGGTGGAAGCAAGCGCATTGGCTCCCCGGCCACATGTCGTCGCCACCGCCGCTGCCCCTGCACGCCCTCTGCTGGACTCTGCAGTATCAGTAAGTATGGAGGAGAGATGTTTAGGGGAGTTGGTGGTTATAACGGGGGTTGTAGGAGACTGGGTGTAGATGAACTAAGGGTGGAAGTGTCGGCCCCAGCAGGCATCAGTGACGTGGTGCCTGCTGGGGAAGTCTGCCTGCTAGTGAGCACACTACCAGGCAGACAAAAAGTTATTTTTAATAAAGTAAAAAAATATATATATTTAAAGCAGGGAGGGGGTTAGGGATAGATGGGCAATAGGCAGGGACAGAAAAAAAATATAGGATGGTGGGAGCTACCCTTTAACATCAGGGCCGTGTCTGTTTTCCTGCTTTGGGGTATAAAGCAAACTATAACTTTCCTTGAGCTGATGGTGATTGCCCAGCTTATAAATTAGAACCAGAAGGAAAAGACCCTCGGGGAACCTTATATAGCAAAAAGATCACTTATTACAGATGAATTCCTGAAGACTGACCTTCTGGCTGTAGATCTGAAAATGGTATCTATTCCCAAATAAACGGACAAGTACCGTAATATAAAATTACTAATTAAGACATGAAATTAAGACAATGTGTTTCAAGGGTACAGTCCTCTTCATCAGGTTCGCAATGACTGACATTGCGGACCTGATGAAGAGAGCTGGACTCTTGAAACGTGTTATTTGCAGTCTCTGAAGGCTGCTCCAGGCTTCCCGTATACTTATGCACAAGTGTGGTACAAGTGTTGGTTGTGTGCCCACAGTGGAACACAACCAGTGTGCTTACAACTTTCCTTAGTATATACCATTGATCATCAGGATAATGACATTTAGAGTGCCTATTTTGTGTAAAAAAAATGTATAAAATAGCCTTTTTATTTCTCAGATAAGTGTCAAGGAGGTGAAACCAAACTGCTAATGTTTCACGGCCTGGCATGCCCCTCGTTCACCTCCTGGACCATCCTTGACTGATGTAAAGAGCCTTTTACGTCAATTATGGAGGGGCTGGGAGATGTAGCTTTTGCCTGTGTGTCTCTGTGCGGAAACAAACTACAGGAAGTGTGGGCTGGACAAGCAGGGCTCTGTGCAGTTAGGCTCTGTGACACACCCGGCTCACACAGCAGGCTGATGGAAATGCCAGAAGCCTGCACAGAGCCCTGCTTGTCCTGCCCTCATTTTCTGTATTTGGACTCCTCATAAAGACACACAGGCAATAGCTGCAGGGACAGCATTTTTACACCTAAAAATATACACATTTTTAACAAATGTAGACTACAAATATTAGAAAAAAATTGGAAGTTGGGAGGCTCTCACTATATATTATATATATATATATATATATATATATATATATATATATATTGAGGTTTCTGTGATGCACGTAAACCCACGTGCCAAAAATTATTAAATAATAATATATAGGCTACAGACCTCAAGATATATATATGGATGTTTAAAACGTATAAAACAGATTGGTTGCATCAGCAAATGGTATTTATTAAATTAATAGATAAAATAAAATAAAATACAGTACGATATTATAGGTAGTCCAAGCAGGGCCCTTGCTATGGACTAGATTTAGAAAGTATATACATATATATATATATATATATAATCCCAAAATAAAGCAGCACTACTTATCCAGTCCAACCAAAAAATTGGGTGCCAGCGTCCCAAAGGACTTGATCAGAGTCCATCCAAGATAAAAACCAGATACAGGCGCAGCACTCCAACAAAATAAGTGATTTAATATCTCATGTCAGCATTACAACGTTTCAGCTCCTCCTGGAGCCTTTTTCATGCTCCAGGAGGAGCTGAAACGTTGTAATGCTGACATGAGATATTAAATCACTTATTTTGTTGGAGTGCTGCGCCTGTATCTGGTTTTTATATATATATATATATATATATATATATATATATATATATATATGTACATAATCATGCACACATATATATAATCATATGTAAAAACCAGATACAGGCGCAGCACTCCAACAAAAAAGTGATTTAATGTCTCATGTCAGCATTACAACGTTTCAGCTCCTCCTGGAGCTTTTTTCAAGCATCACATAATCATATGTAAATATATAAATTAATAAGATAAAATAAATAGAATAGAAATAGTCAGTATAACAGTCACCTCAATTGCTTAGGAATAGTTCAGATAGTAATTAGTTGTTTTGACCATTTATTCACTGTAACAAGGTATCAATGTTTCAAAGGATCAAAGTTTCAAAGTGTCTGTTTGCGCATAGTTTGGCAGTAATCCACAGAAGAAAAATAAGTTTGGTGCTCGGCACCACTCACCGCTCCGCTAGCGTTGGAGGTCCCGGGATGGTAGCCTTGTTGGATCTAGGCTCCGTATTGCAGGCTGGAACGGCTGGGCTGCCGGCTCGATATTGAAGTCTGCGCAATGAATCCTGATGTCCCGGTATCCTTCCGATATGGCACGGAGATGCATCCAGCCGTGGTGGAGATAGGAATGTGGTAAATGAGGCCGTTAAAGGGGTATTCCAGGAAAAAACTTTTTTATATATCAACTGGCTCCAGAAAGTTAAACAGATTTGTAAATGATCTCAATAGTAATATATTAACCACACCTCAAGGATGATACACAATGAACAAAAATTATAGACAGTTAGATTGATAGAAATGCAAAACAATTTATTATACAACGTTTGTCACAATATAAAATCAATAAAAAAATTAATTTGATAAAACATAAATAAAAATAAGACCGATAAAGCAATAGTGTATATAATGTTTTTTCCTGGAATACCCCTTTAATGGATGCAGGCAGATGGCGGCATTCAGACAAGCAGTGGCATTGCCGGACGGCGTCCTCGTGGCTGAGTGCGTATGTCTGAATAGTGGTCCCGTTTTTAGGGGGTTCCAGCTGTTGTGAATAAGGGTGGTTGATCTTGCAATAGGTGGTCTGTATGACTTGGGTATAGCCAGTACATATAGTTTATATATAAGTGAAACTTTATTCATAATGGAGGGAAAAGTTAAAAATGTATACCTTTTTTCCTTAAAAAACAGATGCAACCGGACATCATTTTTCAAACCGTTTGCAGATTAAAATTTGTACACACGTTTTGATAAAGTTTAGTCAGGTTTTGAGGAATCTGTTTTTTTTAAAGGGGTACTCCGGCGCGCACTTTTTTCCTTTTATCCCGTCTGGGCTGCAAAATAAAGGAAAACACACTTTCTCTTACCTGCCAACAAGCCCCCGGAGCTCCGGTACACTCCGGTACAGGTGTTCGGTCCCCGGGCTGTATTCTTCTTACTTCCTGTTAGCCCGGCACGTCACACGGAGCTTCAGCCTATCACCAGCCGAGGCGGGACATCGCTGAAGCTCCGTGTGACGTGCCGGGCTAACAGGAAGTAAGAAGAATACAACCCGGGGACCGAACACCTGTACCGGAGCTCCGGGGGCTCGTTGGCAGGTAAGAGAAAGTGTGTTTTCTTTTATTCTGCAGCCCGGACGGGATAAAAGGAAAAAAGTGCTCCTTTAAATCAGAAATCTGATACGGGAACTGTATTGCAAAAACGTGGCCTTGGGCTGCATTCAAATTACGTTTGGTTGCTATGGCTGCCGCAGATAGTGACTCCGGTCGGCTCATTTTTGCCCTATATCCGGTTTTGTGACCGGACCTAAAACCGGAGTATACTACAGTTTTAGGTCAGGTCACAAAACTCTATACGGGGCAAAAATGAGCCGACCGGAGTCACTCTCTGCGGAAGCCATAGCAACCAAACGTAATTTGAATGCAGCCCAAGGCCACGTTTTTACAATACAGTTCCCGTATCAGATTTCTGATTTAAAAAAAAAGATTCCCCAAAACCTGACTAAACTGTATCAAAACGTGTGTACAAATTTTAATCTGTAAACGGTTTGAAAAATGATGTCCGGTTTCATCTGTTTTTTTAAGGAAAAAGGTACACGTTTTTAACTTTTCCCTCCATTTTTGTTTGATTCAAGTTCCCGTATACATTTTCAAGTCAAAAACCGTATGGTGAAAACCAGGTGGAACCGTAAGCACATAGGGTTCTGTACAGTTCCCATTGACTCCCATGACAAAAAAACGTATATGTTTCAATACCGTTTTTCACCCAGACCAAAAACCGTGGTAGG
Source organism: Hyla sarda (assembly GCF_029499605.1). Lineage (NCBI taxonomy): Eukaryota > Metazoa > Chordata > Amphibia > Anura > Hylidae > Hyla > Hyla sarda. The sequence goes on along the minus strand of NC_079191.1, from coordinate 90,446,034 downwards.
CTACGCTTTTGGGTACGGGAAAAAAACTGACAAAAACTTACAGAATGCAAAACGGACACAGCCGGATGCATCTTTTGGCATACTGTTTTCAATGGAGAGTCAATGCATACGGTTTTCAATACGGTTCCGTACAGTTTCCAAATTGAAAACGTATACGGGAACTGTATTGCAAAAACGTGGTGCGAACCCAGAGTAAAAACAGGTTTCAAAGTTGTCCTGTCGATACCGCTCCAGAAGGTGTGATTACAGCCCAGGACGCAGTGACTACCTGAGGATGCCGCAGCGTAAGAGCGAATTAACATACAGTGCAGGACAACTTTAGGATCTATTTCCGCCACTATCGCTGCCGACCCTGAGGGCATGATAAGACAATTTTATCCTATATAACCTGTTGCCAATGTTTATATTGGGTAAAATCTGCTGACAGGTTCCCTTTAAGAACACTAAATAAAAAAATTTAAAAAAGTTTTTCTATGAACATGGGTATTGTTGTAAAAGTATTTACCCACAGCAAAAAGGGAAGATGTCAGTTTTACCGTAACGAGCCCTATGTAAAAACAAAAGAGTTGCAACATTTATTTATTTTTATTTTTTTTTACATAACAATGGTAATGGGAACATAGCCTTAGAAGTTGAGGAAGAGGAAAAAAATTTAAATAGGCAGTGTCCTCAAGGGGTTAACTATGCGAGAAGTTTTCACCAAAACTATGTTGAAAAATAATAACAACTATATGACGTATCCATAACAGCCTCTGAGCTCAGTATCTAATCTAGCAATCATCTATCTATAGATATCGATCATTTATCATCCATCTGTCTATCAATCATCTATCTATATATATCGATCACCTATCTATCTATATATATATCGATCATCTATATATATATATATATATATATATATATCAGCTATCATCTATCTATAGATATCGTTAATTTATCATCCATCTGTCTATCAATCATCTATCTATATATATATCGATCACCTATCTATCTATATATATATATATATATATATATATATATATCGATCATCTATATATATATATATATATATATATATATATATAATATCTATCAGCTAACTATCATCTATCTATAGATATCGATCATTTATCATCCATCTGTCTATCAATCATCTATCTATATATATCGATCACCTATCTATCTATATATATATATCGATCATCTATATATATATATCTATCAGCTATCATCTATCTATAGATATCGATCATTTATCATCCATCTGTCTATCAATCATCTATCTATATATATATCGATCACCTATCTATCTATCTATATCGATCACCTATCTATCTATACATATATATCGATCATCTATATATATATCAGCTAACTATCATCTATCTATAGATATCGATCATTTATCATCTATCTGTCTATCAATCATCTATCTATATATGTCGATCACCTATCTATCTATATCGATCATCTATATATATATATATATATATATATATATATATATATAATATCTATCAGCTTACTATCATCTGTCTAATCCAGTGTTTCCCAACCAGGGTTCCTCCAGCTGTTGCAAAACTACAACTCCCAGCATGCCCGGGCATGCTGGGGGTTGTAGTTTTGCAACAGCTGGAGGCACCCTGGTTGGGAAGCACTGATCTAATCACTCCTTCTACTTCGCTCCGCTCTCTCGCCCCGCCCATCGTCTGACATCACGACAAACATACCGCTTCTATTTACAGCGCATCCCAGGAGAGTTTACACCACGCCCACAAATTACCCGGAAGTGGGGCAAGAGTGTTTCATCAAACAGGAAGTACGTCATTAGCTAGTGTTTACCTGTCTGTGCGGTGGGGGAGATGAAGCCGGCCGTAGATGAGATGTTCCCGGAGGGGGCCGGGCCCTATGTGGACCTGGATGAGGTGAGAGGCCGGGCACAGTGGGTGCAGTGAGGCTGTGTGATCTATAGAGTCACCTCATGAAATGCTCTCCGGGAATGTTCTTGTCCTATGACCCCTTTACTAACCGTGCTGCTTTATTATTGATGATAATGATCGCTACGTTACATTTCTTATTTATTTTGATTAATATATTTTTGCATGTAATCATTGATGCGTTATATGTGGTATATATACCGTGTCACATGACTCCTAGATGTGATGTCACCATGTGGATTTACAGTGTTACATAACTACTGGTTGTGATGTCATCATGTCATCTTAAACTATTTTTATACGCTTATGTTACATAGCTTCATAAAGGAGAGATCCAAAGGGATTTAACAGTGCTAAGGTCCCACAATAGCTGGCTCATTACAGGGGCGGACATGGTCCCAGGATAGACCCCAATTAGTGCTGGGCGGTATACCGGTTCATACCAATTTTTTTCCCCTGCATGATATGCATTTTTCCCATACTGCAATACCGGTTAGACCCCCCCCCCCCCCCCCCTTGAATGAATGAATTATCAGCCGCAGCGTGCTGTCCCCACATCGGGGAACTAATCATATGTAACCCACGAGTGCTCCTTCCCTCCCCCCCCAAGCATATGTGACACGCGAGCGCTCCTTCTCTACCCCCCCCCCAAGCATATGTGACACGTGAGCGCTCCTTCTCTACCCCCCAAGCATATGTGACACGCGAGCGCTCCTTCTCTACCCCCCAAGCATATGTGACACGCAAGCGCTCCTTCTCTACCCCCCCCCCCCCCCAAAGCATATGTGACACGCGAGCGCTCCTTCTCTACCACCACCCCCCCCCAAGCATATGTGACACGCGAGTGCTCCTTCTCCCCCTCCCCCTCCCCCAATGAATTATCAGCCGCTGTAGCTGTGCTGTACTCTGTATTCCTGTGCCCGGGCTGCAAATATTTAAAAAAAAAAACACTTTCACTCACCTTCACCTACGTTCCCCCGTTGCTCCGGTACTGGCCTCACTCTCTTCCTGGGGATGGGAACCGGCCGAGGCGGGACATGGCTGCGGCTGGTGATAGGCTGACAGCTCTGTGACGTTCCCATCCCCAAAAAGCGGCAAATGGATCGCAGCGGGGGCACAGGAATACAGAGTACAGTACAGCACAGTGGCTGATAATTAATTGGGGGAGGGGTAGAAGGAGCGCTCGCAGGTCAGATATGATTGGGGGGGTCAGTAGAAAAGGAGCGCTCGCGGGTCACATATGATTTTGGGGGGGATACCGTTAAGTACTGTGGAACCGCTATTACTTACAAAAATACCGCGATACAAATTTTTGGTCATACCGCCCAGCTCTAACCTCAATACTATATTATCTATGCCCTATCCATCAAGGACCTGACCCGTGTTCTAGCGAAACACAACCCATTTGGCTCAATGTTACTTATGTTGAGGTACATTTTAAACATGTCTCCTGATGTACTGCTGCGGTATGGATGTGGAGGAGCCCATAAAGAGTGGGGGGGGGGGGGGGGTTAAACATGGCCATAAGAGGAAACAAGTGCCGATCTGGCTCCAAGAAAGATAGTGCATTAAAAACGTTAAACTTTAATGATCCGTACTAAAACATAAGAGAGCAACATGTCACTATAAAAAGTGAAAAACGCCAACGTGTTTTGCCAACCTGTTCTTACCTCCCTTGTCCCCATAGCTTCAGGTATTGCTGCTTCCTGTTTCTGCACTGTTTCACTTTCATTATGTCAGAGTGCTGCTCAGCCAATCACACAGCAGTGTCCTATATAGGTCCCCCATCACCAGCATCAATAGAAGATTGATGCCATGTAATAGTTTCAATAATGTTAACCTATCCCTTCTCTGATTACTTCTGTGTCTACAGGCTGGTGGGAGCACGGGGCTTCTGATGGATCTTGCTGCCAATGAGAAGGCCGTACATCTAGACTACTTTAATGGTGAGTTCTCCTATGAGAAAGTTCTTAAACCCCCCCCCTTAACGACGCAGGACGTAAATGTATGTCCTGGTGAGGTGGTACTTAACGCACCAGGACATACATTTACGTCCTATACATAACCCCAAGCATCGGAGCGATGCTTGGGTCATGCATGGCAGGTCCCGGCTACTGATGGCAACCAGGGACCCGCCGGTAATGGCGGACATCCGCGATCGCGCAGACGTCTGCATTAACCCCCCAGATGCCGTGATCAATACAGATCACGGCATCTGCAGCATTGCGGACACTAAAATGGATGATGCGGTCGTCCGCAGTGCTGCCGCGGCAATCCGATCGTCCAGAGCGACAGAGAGAGGTCCCCTCACCCGCCTCTGCTGCCTTCCCGGCATCTTCTGCTCTGATCTGCCTTCCCGCAGACCAGAGCAGAAGATGACCGATAACACTGATCAGTGCTATGTCCTATACATATACAAATTGTCCCATTTTCCCTATTTAACACCCAAAGTGTAAAAAAATTTTTATAAATAAATATTTATATACATATTTGGTATCGCCACGTGCGTAAATATCCGAACTATTAAAATATAATGTTAATGATACCGTACGGTGAACGTAAAAAAAAAAAACAACGTGATCTCCGCTGCGGCACTGCGCTATCATTACTGCACAGAGCAAGTTCGCTCTGAGTGTAATGACGGGCAGTACATGGCTCCGCCCCTTGTGACGTCATGGCCCGCCCCCTCAATACAAGTATATGGCCGGGGGTGGTGTGGCGGGTCGTCACGCCCCCTGCCATAGACTTGCATTAAGGGGGCTGGCCGTGATGTCACGAGGGGCGGAGCCATGATGTCACGCTGCTCCGTCACCTGTATCGCCCGTTATTACGCACAGAGCGAACTCGCTCTGTGCAGCAATGATAGCGCAGTGCCGCAGCGCCGATCCTGGGGTCCCCAGCAGCGGGATCTCGGCGATCTGACATCTTATTCCCTATCCTTTGGATAGGGGATAAGATGTCTAGGGGAGGAGTACCCCTTTAAGGCCCAAATGGGCTGAGTTCTTAAGGGGTTAAAGAGAATTGCCTATTCGCTGAAATTTTCAAGCAGAATTTTGTCAGGTTTAAGCAAAAATCTGTAGTGTGCATGGACGCTTAAATGGTCACTCTCTTTAAAACTAATTTTGCTATTGCACTAAATAAAAAATATTTCCAATATACTTTGTTTAAAAAAAATGAAGTTTTCTATGTTATTTGTGCTTAAAAAAGCTCAAGAAATTAATTCCTATAGACCCCCTTGAGGGAGTCCAAAAAAACCTTTGTTTCCCATATATTAAATAATTAGTGACCCACAAGCTTTATTGAATCTATGAATTGTGCTCAAAAATGATAGAAAAACAATTTAAAATCACACAGCGTTTGCCATTCAATTGTTGCTATTAATTGCATCAATAATTATTTCCAAGACAATCAGTCTCTTTCTTGGTTCGGTTAAGTTAACAGATCTTCAGTGTGCCTGCAGATATGCACTGAATGAATGGCAAACGCTGTGTTTTTAAATAGTTTTTCTATCATTTTTGAGCACAATTCATAGATTCAATAAAGCTTGTGGGTCACTAATTATTTAATATATGGGAATCAAAGGGTTTTTGGACTCCCTCAAGGGGGGTCTAAAGGAATTAATTTGTTGAAAATAACTGGAAATGTTGGAAATATATTGGTCCATTTTAGGAATAGTAAAAAAAGCTCAAGAGCACATTTTCCCCCCATCTCATCCACAGATTTTGGACCGAAGTCCAAACACAAAAAGTGCAGCCTGGAGTGCTGAGGGGTGTGTCCAGCCTCATCCAATTATAGCTCCTCTCACACATAACTGCCATATATGGTTGGTTGGACACCCCCCCCCCCCCCCTCCTCAGCACTCCCAGGCTGCACTTCCTGTGTTTGGGCTTCGGTCCTAAGTCTGTGTATAAGATGGAGGGAAAATGTGCTCTTGAGCTTTAAGCACAAATAAAACATAGAAAAACCTCCAATTTTTTCAAACAAAGTATATTACAAATATTTTTTTTTATTTACCATAAGGAGTGCAATAGCAACAATTTGTTTGAGAGTTACCATTTAAAGGTTTTCTGAATCTATTAAAGTTGTGCAGTAGTTGATAAAAAAAATAAAATTTATGCCACTTTCTTATGAATTCTTAGCTTAGTTTCAATAGGAAATCCATTTATAGATGGAATCCAGAAAGAAGATAAATGGTCACCACTAAAAATATATGAAAATGATGTCACAAGTTTTGTTATAGAATATAGATGCACAAAAAGTCTCTGAACAGTAGGTGTCCAACCACTGGGGCTCTGTGATCACGAGACTGGGGGATCTAAGGTTTGATGTTTCATTCGGCTCTTGGCAAAAAGGTTATCAGATTGACTGCAGCATCTAAGGGGTTAAATGTCAGGGATCAGTGTCAACTCCATTCCCGGCTGTTAAAGGATGTCACCAGCTGCTGATGTTGCAGCTCTTGAGCTCATACCAACAAAGTGGATATACCTTTACATCCTATTTCAGATAATAGTGATTAAGGCGCGTTAGATTGGGAGTTTATACACCTCCAAGTATAAGGTTTGAAAAACAATATATCCTGAAGTGCCAGATTATGATCTTGGTAAGTTAGGTGAGACATGCTATGGGTGTGCCTGCTCAGCCTCAGGCTGTTCCCTTTACCAAAAGTATAATGCTGAGTTAGGGCTGGGCAGTATGACCAAATGTGTGTATCACAGTATTTTTGGAACTTTTGGTGGTTCCACGGTATAATATCAGCCCAGCACTGCCCCCATTGGGGTAAATACTCACATATCGCCCACAAGCGCTGCCCTCCTCGTCCTGTTTGTTGCGGCCGCCGGCGCTGACACTCTATACTGTGCGGTATCCTTATGCCCGGGCTGCAAATGGTAAACAAAATGAACTTTAACGCACGTTCCTGTGTTGGCCTTGCACTGGGGACGGGAACGTTGGACAGCAGTCAGCCTATCACCGGCCACAGCGTTGTTCCGCTTTGGCCGGTGATAGGCTGAGCCCACTGTCATGTAAGGAGCTCTGGCCGGCTTCTTACATGACAGTAGGCTCAGCCTATCACCGGCCGAGGCAGAACATCGCTGCGGCCGGTGATAGGTTGACGGCTGTACGACATTCCCGTCCCCAAGAAGTAGGTGAGGCTGCTACCGGACCAACGGGAGGTGAGTTAAAGTTTATTTTGTTTATTTTTTGCAGCCCGGGCATAGGGATACCGCACAGTATAGAGCAGTGGTCTTCAACCTGAGGACCTCCAGATGTTACAAAATTACAACTCCCAGCATGCCCAGACAGCCGTTGGCTGTCTGGGCATGCTGAGAGTTGTAGTTTTGCAACATCTTGAGGTCCGTAGGTTGAAGACCACTGGGTATAGAGTGTCAGCGCCGATGGCCGCAACAAACAGGAGGAAGAGGAGGGCAGCGCTTTCGGGTGACATGTGAGTATTTACCCTGATGGGGACAGCGCTAGGCTCATAATAAATTGGGGGGGGGGGGCAGCAGAACATCGCTTGTGGGCCCCACATGATTAGTTCCACGATGGGGGGACAGCACAGCGCTGGGCTGATGATTCATTTTCGAGGGGGAGGGGCCAAACCGGTATTGTGGTATGGGTTAAAATTCATATAGTGCAGCACAAAAATTTCGGTATTTGGTATGAACCGGTATACCGCCCAGCCCTATGCTGAGTAGACATGAGTAGAGATGAGTTACAGTGATTCGATTCGTTATGATCTTCTCGGCTCGGCAGTTGATGACTTTAGCCTGCATTAATTAGTTCAGCTTTCAGGTGCGCCGGTGGCTGGAAAAGGTGCATACCGTCCTAGGAGAGTCTCCAGCCCACCGGAGCACCTGAAAGATGAACTAATTAATGCAGGCTAAAGTCATAAACTGCCGAGCCGAGAAGATCGTAACGAATCGTATTACTGTAACTTCGCTTATCTCTAGACATGAGATAAAATTGAAGGAGGAGAATGTATGGCAAATGCTAGATAAGCGTAGTGTGTACACCCACATGGAATTGGGTTGTCATATTTATTCTGTATGCTGCATGTTTGTGTCTAGAACAGTTTAAACACTGGTCCAGGTATTATGTGGCTGGCAGGGAGAGCTGGATTTGTACTTCTGTGTCGAGGTACTATTAGTGTATATGACATGAATTAGTACTAATGTGTTGCTGTTTTTCTTTAGATTTCGGAGACCTGTTTGATGATGACGACATCCAGTAATTATTTTCCTGAATTGCTCATCCATGCAGTTTTATGCAAGTCGGACGCAATATACAGAAGACCTGGAAAAGAATTTGTTACATGTGTAAATAAAGCTTCTAAACCTTTAAGTCTTTGTTATTTCCAAGTACATCGGGGAATTTACCAAAACGGCTGATTTGCCGGTGGTGTTTCATTTATTACTTTGGTGCGTACTCTTTGGTTAATTTGTGAAAAACTGCAATAAGAACTAGAGATAAGCGAACTTACAGTAAATTCGATTCGTCACAAACTTCTCAGCTCGGCAGTTGATGACTTATCCTGCATGAATTAGTTCAGCTTTCAGGTGCTCCCGTGGGCTGGAAAAGGTGGATACAGTCCTAGGAGAGTCTTTCCTAGCAATGTATCCACCTTTTCCAGCCCACCGGAGCACCTGAAAGCTGAACTAATTTATGCAGGATAAGGCATCAAGAGCTGAGAAGTTTGTGACGAATCGAATTTACTGTAAGTTCGCTCATCTCTAATAAGAACATTGTGGGGTGGAAAAAAAACATTAAATACTGTGTGCGACTCAGCCTCATGGCCCAACATGGTGGCATCAACATTTAGCTATAAAAACAGAAGTGTGATCTATTTAGTTATCAGTTTTGGTTACGAAGTCAGTCCTGTCCCTACTTGACAAAGACTTCACTATGGACAATATTTCTCTCTCTTCACATACAAGGGGGGAAGAAAAAAAAAAGTTAACAGAAGAATGCCTACTTAAATATTTTACACACTCATTTTTATATTTTATACTATAAAATATTTTTTCAACTGGCTCCAGAAAGTTAAACAGACTTGTAAATTACTTTTTATTAAAAAAAATCTTAATCCTTCCAATAATTATCAGCTGCTGAAGTTGAGTTGTTCTCTTCTGTCAGGCAAAAGTGCTCTCTGCTTGTCTCGGGAACTGCACAGAGTAGAATAGGTTTGCTATGGGGATTTGAGACTGGCGTCATAAGAGAGCACATAGATAGAAAAGAACAACTCAACTTCAGCAGCTCATAAGTACTGAAAGGATTTATCTTTTTTTTTTTTTAATAGAAGTAATTTACAAATCTGTTTAACTTCCTTGAGCAGATGATATTAAAAAATAAATAAAAAATTCCCTGGATAATCCCTCTAATTTTCATCATAGGTATACCTCAACTATGCGAGTTATAATGAGAGAAAAAATCCATAAAATCACATTTTTCTGATAAAAAAAATAAAATAATTTGCAAATTATGGTGGAAAATAAGTATTTGGTCACTTACAAAACAAGCAAGGTTTCTGGCTCTCACAGACCTGTAACTTCTTCTTTAAGGCTAGGTTCAGACTACGGAATCTCCAGGCAGAAAATTTCCGCCCGGAGATTCCGAGTTCCACCTGCACCGACTGAATTAGTCGGTGCTAGGACCGCGTGGACAGGGCAGTCTCCTATAGACTGCTATGTGTTCCGCTTGGATTTCCGCCTGAAGAAAGAGCAACCCCTTTCTTCAGGTGGAATTTTTCTAGCGGATTTTCAAAGCGGATTTTCCGCTTCACAAATTCCAAAGTGTGAATTTGTGAACGGAAAACCATTCACTACACTAGACATTTTAGCAAAAGGAATTTCTGATGGAAATTTTACGTCTGAATTTCTGTCGGAAATTCTGTAGTCTGAACCTAGCCTAAGAGTCTCCTCTGTCCTCTACTTCTTACCTGTATTAATTGTGCCTGTTTGAACTTATCAGTATAAAAGACACCTGTCCACAACCTCAAACAGTAACATAGTTCAAAAGGTTGAAAAAAACAGTCATCAAGTTCAACTTACAACCCTAATGAGTCCCTACTGAGTTTATCCTGAGGAAGGCAAAAAACCCTCATAGTAGAGGAAAAAATTCCTTCCTGACTCCAAATATGGCATCCGAATAAATCCCTGGATCAACGTTCTGTCCCTATAAATCTAGTCTACATAACCAGCAATGTTATTATTCTCCAAAAATGCATCCAGACCCCTTTTGAACTCTTACAGAGTTCACCATGACCACCAATTCATACAGAGAATGCCACAGTCTCACTGCTCTTATAGTCAGACTCCAACCTCCACTAAGGCCAAGACCAAAGAGTTCTTGAAGGACACCAGAAACAAAATTGTAGACCTGCATCAGGCTGGGAAGACTGAATCTGCAATAGGCAAGCAGCTTGGTGTGAAGAAATCAACTGTGGGAGCAATTATTAGAAAATGGAAGACATACAAGACCACTGATAATCTCCTTCGATCTAGGGCTCCACGCAAGATCTCATCCTGTGGTGTCAAAATGATCACAAGAACGGTGAGCAAAAATCCCAGAACAACACCGGCTGACCTAGTGAATGACCTGCAGAGAGCTGGAACCAAAGTAACAAAAGCTGCCTTCAGTAACGCATTACGCCGCCAGGGACTCAAGTCATGCAGTGCCAGATGTGTCCCTCTGCTTAAGCCAGTACATGTCCGGGCCTGTCTGAAGTTTGCTAGTGAGCATTTGGATGATCCAGAAGAGGATCGGAGAATGTCGTATGGTCAGATGAAACCAAAGTAGAACTTTTTGGTAAAAACTCAACTTGTCATACTTGGAGGAGAAAACGCTGAGTTACATCCAAAGAACATCATAACTACTGTGAAGAATGGGGGTGGAAGCATCATGCTTTGGGGCTGTTTTTCTGCTAAGGGACCAGGACGACTGATCAGTGTAAAGTAATGAATGAATGGGGCCATGTTTCATGAGATTTTGAGTGAAAACCTCAGCAAGGGCATTGAAGATGAAATATGACTGGGTCTTTCAGCATGACAACGATCCCAAACACCGCTTGGGCAACGGAGTGGCTTCGTAAGAAGCATTTCAAGGTCCTGGAGTGGCCTAGCCAGTCTCCAGATCTCAACCCAATAGAGGGAGTTGAAAGTCCGTGTTGCCCAGCGACAGCCCCAAAACATCACTGCTCTAGAAGAGATCTGCATGGATGAATGGGCGAAAATACCAGCAACAGTTTGTGAAAATCTTGTGAAAACTTGCAGAAAACGTTTGACCTATGTCATTGCCAACAAAGGGTATATAGCAAAGTATTGAGGTTAACTTTTGTTATTGACCAAATACTTATTTCCCACCATAATTTTCAAATAAATTCTTAAAAAATCAGACAGTGATTTTATGGATTTTCTTTTCTCATTATTAGTGTTGAGCGGCATAGGCCATATTCGAATTCGCGAATATTCACGAATATATGGACGAATATTCGTCATATATTCGCGAATATTCGCAATATACTCGATTTATTTTCGCATATGCGAAATTTTGCATATGCGAAAATTAGCATATACAGAAATGAAAATAAACGATAATTTGCATATGCGAAAATTAGCATATGCAAATTTTCGCATATGCGAAAATTCGCACACCGGTCTCACACAGTAGTATTAGAGCCTTCTTTACACCACACAAGCTGGAAGCAGAAAGGGATGATCACTGTGATGTGTACTGTGAAAAAAAAAAAAAAAAACGAATATTCGTAATTACGAATATATAGTGCTATATTCGCGAATATGCGATATTCGCGAATAAAATTTGCATTGCGAATATTCACGAGCAACACTACTCATTATGTCTCTCATAGTTGAGGTATACCTATGATAAAAATTACAGGCCTCTCATCTTTTTTAGTGGGAGAACTTGCACAAATGGTGGCTACTTTTTTGCCCCACTGTATGTGTGTGTGTGTGTGTGTGTGTATATAGATAATATAGCATATCTATCTATCTATCTATCTATCTATCTATATATATATATATATATTGCTAAAAAAAAATTAAGGGGACACTTAAAGGGGTTGTGCGCTGCCCTGCCTTTCGGAGCTCCGCACGCAGCGTCCGGAAGTTCATTACTCCGAACGCTGTGCGGGCTTCCGTGTTCGCGGCCGCCGGGTGTGACGTCACGCCCGCCCCCTGAAAGAAAGTCTATGGGGAGGGGGCGCGACCGCTGTCATGCCCCCTTCCCATAGACTTTGGTAGAGGGGGACGGGCGTGACGTCACGCCTGGTGGCCGCAAACACGGAAGCCCGCACACAGCGTTCGGAGTAATGAACTTCCGGACGCTGCGCGTGGAGCTCCGAATAGCAGGACAGCGCACAACCCCTTTAAACAACGCAATGTAACTCCAAGTTAATCACACTTCTGCGAAATCACACTGTCCACTCAGGAAGCAACACTGATTGACAATCAATTTCACATGCTGTTGTGTAAATGGAACAGACAACAGGTGGAAATTATAGGCAATTAGCAAGACACCCCCAATAAAGGAGTGGTTCTGAAGGTGGTGACCACAGACCACTTCTCAGTTCCTATGCTTCCTGGCTGATGTTTTGGTCACTTTAAAATGCTGGCGGTGCTTTCACTCTAGTGGTAGCATGAGACGGAGTCGACAACCCACACAAGTGGCTCAGGTAGTGCAGCTCATCCAGGATGGCACATTAATGCAAGCTGTGGCAAGAAGGTTTGCTGTGTCTGTCAGCATAGTGTCCAGAGCATGGAGGTGCTACCAGGAGACAGGCTAGTACAGGAGACGTGGAGGAGGCTGTAGAAGGGCAACAACCCAGCAGCAGGACTGGGACCTCTTCCTTTGTGCAAGGAGGAGCACTGCCAGAGCTCTGCAATATAACCTCCAGCAGGTCACAAATGTGCATGTGTCCACTCAAAACGGTCAGAAACAAACTCCATGAGGGTGACATGAGGGCCCAATGTCCATGGGTGGGGGTTGTGTTTACAGCCCAACACCATGCAGGACATTTGGCATTTGCCAAAGAACACCAAGATTGGTAAATTCGCCACTGGCACCCTGTGCTCTTCACAGATGAAAGCAGGTTCACAATGAGCACAGTCACGTTCTGTCATTTTCTGATTCTGGAGACGCCGTAGAGAACATTCTGCTGCCTGCAACGTCCTCCAGCATGACCGGTTTGGCGGTGGGTAAGTAATTGTGTGGGGTGACATCTCTTTGAGGGGGGCCGCACAGCCCTCCATGTGCTTGCCAGAGGTAGCCTCACTGCCATTAGGTACCAAGATGAGATCCTCAGACCCCTTGTGAGACCATATGCTGGTGCGGTTGGCCCTGGGTTCCTCCTAATGCAAGACAATGCTAGAGCTCTCTCTACATCTCTCTCTTTCTTATCTCTCTCTCTCATCTCTCTCTAATCTCTCTTCTTCTCTGATTTCATATGACAAATTTCCAATCCTCCATACGTTCTGTATAGTGGCCGTGTTCTTTGAGAAGACAATAGGAGACCACGATACTTGGCTTTCTTCGGTTGCCCAATAGACAATGGGGGAGTGGAGGATTTATCAAAACCTGTGCAAAGTGGTGCAGTTGCCCATGGCAACCAATCAGACTGCTTCTTTAATTTTTTAAAAGGCCTCTGAAAAATGAAAGAAGTGATCTAAATGGTTGCTATGGGCAGCTGTGCCACTTTTTCTCTGCACAGATTTTGACAAATCTCCCCCACCAATAAGTTGAGCAGCTGCGTCTACGCTTGACCACTGCTGTGTTCTGATGCAAGCTTTGATACCCCTACTCTCAAGACTGCAAGAGGTCGCAGCAGTGGGACCCCCGCAATCATAATACAACAACCCCTTTTAAGATTTAATCTTTTTGCCATTAGGGTGTTTCTTAACAATTGTCACACTTATGCACACACACACAAAAAACTATACATCCTATTTTATACCAATATATTATGTGAATAAAGACACATTTAACATGTTAGCTGTATTAGTTGTACTGTATTAATAAAAGGTATGTTTTTAGGTCAATGCTCAATGGCAGTGTTTTCCAAACAGTGTGCCTCCAGCTGTTGCAAAACTACAACTCCCAGCATGGCTGGACAGCCTGGGAGTTATGGTTTTGCAACAGCTGGAGGCACACTATTTGGAAACCACTGCTTTATGTGTATATTTATCTACATACTATGTAACCCACAGGTTATGACATTTGCCACTTAAAGAGTACCTCTCATGATCTTGTTTAATGTTATAATCCTCGCAGTTCACTGCCCCCATCATGATAAACCACCCCCTGCCTTTATTATTTGTTAGTTTTCTACCTTGATATTGCTCTGTATTTTCTGCTCAGTCTCAGTCAGACTCACAGACTGGGAAGGGGCGTTCCGTAGCAGGTGTGACATCATCTGAAGCCATACAGAGGAGAACTTTCCCCCTCACTCTGCTACACACAGCCCAGAGCAATTCAGTGTGAGATGAGTTATGATTGGTTAAGGCTGCGCCCCCCCTTCCTCAGCACTCCAGACTGCATTTCCTGATTTTGGACTTCTGCCAGGCCAGCAGGAGTCCAAAGTATGTGCAGGAGATAGGGGGAAATGTGCTCTGGACAAGTAGGGAGACACCTAGTGGCAACACAAAACAGAAAACTTTTTTTGTTAAACAAAAATTTTACATTTTTTTTAATGAGCATGCTTATTTTAAATGCTTATTTTAAATGCTGATTTTGATACAGAGAAGAATCAGAGCTCAGAGCCCACAGTTTTTAGGAACCACTTGATATATAAGGGCAGTGTTTCCCCACCAGGGTGCCTCCAGCTGTTGCTAAACTACAACTCTCAGCATGTCCGGGCATGCAGAGTTGTAGTTTTGCCAAAGCTGAGGGCACCTTGGTTGGGAAACACTGCATTAGGGAATACACTCTGCCAGTTGTCTCCAATCTTTGGCTGTCAGGGCATGCTGGGAGTTGTAGTTTTGCATTGACTAAGAAAACATGTTTGGAGACCACAATACAGTAGCTTTATATGAGGCTCGTGCACCTTGTGGATGAAGTGTTCTCTTGTGCGGTGCTCACTGCTGTCTATGATGGTATGAAGGGATATGGCTTCCCTGCTCCAGGTTAGCCTGGGATCCCAGTGCACCTAGATTCTCCAGCAGTGAGAGCGGAGACTATTAGTACTGAGGATTGTATGTGACCCCTATCTGACAGCAGTGCGCCGAGTGATACATCACTGCAACCCGTACATCCCATCTCCTTTTTTTTTCTCCTATGATGGTAACTTTTCAGTCTTGTTTTGTGTCACAGTTTGGGTATATTCACATGGTGGATTTTTTGCAATTCTGCAAAAATTCTGTGTTCACATTCATTTTGCAGAATTCTACATTTTTTGCAGCATTCACACAGTGGGGGGGGGGGGGGGGGGGGTGGTGGTAGGTATGAAGGATTCTACCCTGTTTTTTTTTACTGTGATTTGTCTCAAATTTCCTTTTATGTCACTTTTTGCGACAAACAATTGCGCCAAATGGTTTAGAACAAAACCACTGATTTCACTTTGTTAGTCGTGATTTCAGTTACAATCATTCTTTGGTCTGGAATTCACTAATTGTGACTTTTTGATTTGGCGCAAGTTTAGGCGCAAATACCTTCATTTAGGCGCAAATCTACACCATGAATAAAGTGACAGAGAAAATAGCTACAACAATAGAATGTCCCAAAGTCAGATTTACTGCCTGGAATTCTGGGGTCTGCGCCTTTTGTAGGGCTACATTTGTGCCAAAATTACAAACTTGTGTACGACAATTGATAATTTTGCCGCAAATATGCTCCATTTGACTCGAAAAAACATACATAAAATCACACATTGCTACACCATTATTGATACAAACCCCCCAGTTTTCTCCAGAATTCTGCAGGATTCCTCAGTACACTTATAAAGGTGGGCACATAGGGAGAGATTTATCGAAACCTGTGTAGAAGAAAAGTTGCCCTTGGCAACCAATCAGTAACCATTTGTAACAAGGCCTCTGCAAAATGAAAGAAGCAATCTGATTGGTTGCTATGGGCAACTGTTCAACTTTTCCTCTGCACAGGTATTGATAAATCTCCCCCATAATGTTCCGTGCTTTCCACAGAAATTCAAGCCCCATTGACTTCAAAAAGATTCCTATGCAGAATACAGCAAAATTATAAGACAAGACTTAAATTTTTGCATAATTTCCGCAGCGGATTTCTGTGTGAAAGGGACAGTGGAATCCTATTGAAGGGAATGGACAGTTAACTCCTTAACGACGCAGGACGTATATTTACTGTTCGGGACCGCCGCAATTAGCTTGATGGACACCAGGAGGATCCCTACCTGCCTCCTACGTGTCCGATCGCCGAATGACTGCTCCGTGCCTGAGATCCAGGCGGGAGCAGTCAAGCGCCGATAACACTGATCAATGCAATGCTATTGCATGGCCTTGAACAGTGTAAGATATCAGTGTATGAAATGTTATACTCCCCTATGGGGGCTATAACATTGCAAAGAAAAAGTAAAAAAAAAGTGTTAATACATGATTTAACCCCTTCCCTAATAAAAGTTAGAATTACCCCCCTTTTTCCATAAAAAAAAGCAAAAACGATGTAAATAAAAATAAATATAAACACATTTGGTATCGCTGTGTGCTTAAATGTCCAAACTACAGAAATATATTGTTAAAGGACAACTGCAGTGGTACACATTTCTATATGCCCGTGCCCGGGCCTCAAAAATAAACAAAATAAACTCATACATACCTTCCTACGAGCCCCCGTTGGTCCGGCACAGGCCTCACGGTCCGGCAGTGCTGACGTCATTCCACTTCCTGGGGACGGGGACACTGCAGAGCCGTCGGCGTATCACCGGCAGTAGCTATGTCCCGCCCCGGCCTGTGATAGGCTGAGCGCACTGTCATGTAAGGAGCTCTGGCCGGCTTCTTACATCACAGTGGGCTCAGCCTATCACCTGCCGGGGCAGGACATTGCTACGGCCAGTGATACGCCGACGGCTCTGCGGTGTCCCCGCCCCCAGGAAGTGGAATGACGTCAGCACTGCCGGACCGTGAGGCCTGTGCCGGACCAACGGGGGCTCGTAGGAAGGTATGTATGAGTTTATTTTGTTTATTTTTGAGGCCCGGGCATATAGAAATGTGTACCACTGCAGTTGTCCTTTAATTAAACCTATCAATGGTGTACACATAAAAAAAATACCAAAGTCCAAAATAGTGTATTTTTGGTCACTTTTTATACATATTTATAAAAAATCAAAAAGTCTGATCAAAACAAAAATGGTATGGATAAAAACTTCAGATCACGGCGCAAAAAATGCACTGTGTTGAAACGGAAGCCCCCAAAAGTTACAAAATGGTGTTTTTTCTTCAATTTTGTCGCACAATGATTTATTTTTTCCGTTTCGCCGTGGATTTTTGGGTTAAATGACTAATGTCACTGCAAAATAGAATTGTTGGTGCAAAAAATAAGCCATAATATGGATTTTTAGGTAGAAAATTTAAAGGGTTATGATTTTTAAAAGGTAAGGAGGAAAAAACGAAAATGCAAAAACTGAAAAATGCTGAGTGCTTAAGGGGTTAATTTCTGCATGATTTGCATGTGGAAATCCTGCCATGTGAACATCCCATTAGGGCTGGTTCACTCGGACGGATCCGCTGACGATGGACCCTACAGTGTTGCCTCCATCTGTGCCTGCTCATAGCGGTAATCTGCCGCTATGAGCTGACATGCTGCTACATGTGAGTCGTCACACGCATGCGCAGTATACTCGCACACATCGGGGCTGCTCTCGGCCTAGCTCAGGGAGCAGGGAGAGCAGCTGCGATGTGTGCGAGTATACTGCGCATGCTCGCGGCAACTTGCACATCGCAGCGTGCCTGCTTGTAGCAGCGGATTGCCGCTATGAGCAGGAACAGATGGAGGCAACACTGTAGGGTCCATCGTGGGCGGATCCACTGCGTATTTTACGCTGCGGATCTGTCCATGTGAACAAGCCCTTAGGGTAGAGTTCCTTTGGATATTCTGTTGAAGTTTACTGCAAACTGATTCTAATAACACTCAGACTTCAGAATTTACTCAACGGGCATTCTGCCGCAGAAATTCTGATTTGGAATTTGGATTTCTGAATTCTGTGACAAAATCTGTGACAATGGGGCTTGAATTGCAGCGAATTTGGTGTTTAGATACCATAGAATTCCACAATTCCGTTCAGCAAGCTTTGCTGAATGGAATTTTTGCAGAAATTCTGCAGTGTGAACAGAAATTGTGCAGCTTCACAATAGAATTTTTTTGACATTTTCAAGTTCTCAGCTTAGTGTCAGAGATGGCGTATTATGACGTGATGGTCCTCATGGTTTCTTACTCATATAGAAAATGTCAACAAAATCACTGCTGTATAAAGTTGGAATTGTACAGTTGATTTACAATAAATGTAAATGCTCCCCCATTTATTCAGTAGAAATCCTTCAGTCATATAATGAAAGAATCACATGACTTCATATGATTAAAAATGCAGTGGAAAATGCCAAAAAAATTCCATGAAAACTGCATCTTAGGAGTGTAAAATAACAGGGCAGTTTTTTATGGTGTTTTTTCAGGTAAAGGATGCTAGAACACGTGTTGGTGGCTAGGGCTACCGCTCATGATTTACCACCAATTGGCAGGCTGCACATGGACTTATTGTGGGAGATTTATCAAAACGTGTCCAGAGAAGAAGTTGCTGAGCTGCTCAAAGCAACCAATCAGATGGTTTCTTAAAATTTTCAGAGGCATTTTCAAAAATGAAAGAAGCGATCTGATTGGTTGGTCACAAATTGCAAGCCCAGTGCTGTCATTTTGCATTCCCAAGATGCAGTTTTTGTGGCATTATTTTTCAAAAATAGTGGGCTTAAAGGGGTACTCAGGTGGAGATTTTTTTTTTTTTATATCAACTGGTGCCGGAAAGTTAAACAGATTTTTAAATTACGTCTATTAAAAAAAAATCTTAATCCTTCCAGTACTTCTCAGCTGCTGTATCCTACAGAGGAAGCTGTAAAGTTCTTTTCTGTCTGACCACAGTGCTCTCTGCTGTCAACTCTGTCAGTTTTAGGAACTGTCCAGATTAGGAGCAAATCCCCATAGCAAACCTCTCCTGCTCTAGACAGTTACTGACATGGGCAGAGGTGGCAGCAGAGAGCACTGTGGTCAGACTGGAAAGAACTACACAACTTCCTCTAGAGCATACAGCAGTTGATAAGTACTGGAACAGTTAAGATTTTTTTTAATAGAAGTAATTTACAAATCTGTTTAACTTTCTGGCACCAGTTGATTTGAAAAAAATTAAAAATAAAATAGTTTTCCAGCAGATTACCCCTTTAAGTCTTGGCATTTTCCCCTGCCTTTTCTCAAGGTAAATTATGTGATCCAAGGATTGCTATTGAAGACTTGCTGGGGAAAAACTAAACCCTAGTGTGTGGTTTTTTTTACCTTCTATAGACATCTTTAAGAAAAATATGCCAAGATTTCTTAAAAAAATAAAACACCATGGTCTCAACATGCTGCGATTTTGGGAAGCTGTGACTGTGCCAAAAAGTGTGAAGAAACGCCAAATGGAAAAAATAAAAAAACCACAAGTGGATTTAGCATTTCATTATTTCCTATTGACTTCCAGCTAACATCTGGCTGCAGAATTCTTTTGTGCAAAAAATGCTGTTTGTGTCTTTAGAGTAAAGAAACCTAGTCTTACCGGTAAATTCCATGTGTAACCGGCTCCTGCTGCAGTCATGACCGACCCAGCTCAAGAAACAGATGCAATAAATATTGGGTAATTGAAACCCTTCCTAAACATATGTAAGGGTGCGTTCACGTGCATATTTTTGCTTCGATCTGCAGCAGATTTTTCTACCCATTGACTTCAATGGGCAGCAAAATGTGTTGAAGCAAATCTGCAGAAAATACGTACGTGTGAACGCACCCTAAGGGTACGTTCACACACGCGGATTTTCGCAGAATATTTAGCTGTGGATCCGCTGGTGAAGGCCCCACTCTATGCTGGCTTTATATGTGCCTGCTGGTAGCAGCAATACGCCGCTGCGAGCAGACAGAGTGCAGTGATGTGCGCGGCTTACTCGCACATCGCGGCCGCTCTCCCTGCTCTGAGCTAGGCATAGAGCTCCCGCGATGTGCGAGTATACTGCGACTCGCACATCGCAGTGTGTCTGCTGGGAGCTGCGTATTGCCATGTAAAGCCAGCATAGAGCGGGCCTTCACCAGCAGATTTGCAGCGTACCCTTAGGGTACGTTCACACGAGCGGATCCCTAGTGCGTATTATGCTGCGGATCCACCGCTCAAGGACCGTTGTATGCTGCCTTTACAGGTGCCTGCTCGGGGCGGCAATACGCAGCTATGAGCAGACACACTGCCATGTGCGATATACTCGCACATCGCGGCAGCTCTTGGCCTAGCTCATAGAGCAGGGAGTGCGGCCACGATGTGTGCGAGTTCACCAGGCATGCGCAGCGACTCGCACATCTCTTCAGTGTGTCTGCTTTTAGCGGCGTATTGCGTCTTTGAGCAGGCACCTGTAAAGGCAGCATCCAGCAGTCCTTCAGCGGCGGATCCGCAGCGTTATACGCGCTGGGGATCCACTCATGTGAACGTACCCTTGGAGTGCATCCCCATGTAGCCTGTCGCTGTATGTATTTTCACCTAAATTCCTAGAGTTCTAGGATTTATTTTGGATTTTTTGCCTTTCGGTTTGTACAGGAGGAACACATTATTCAGTGTTAAGCAAAAAAATCTATATATATATAATTTTTTTGTGCACATTACAACTGATATGTCTTAGGCTGGGTTCACACCACGTTTTTGCAATACAGTTCCCGTATCAGGTTTTTGAGGAAAAACGGATTCCTCAAAACCTGACTAAACTGTATCAAAACGTGTGTACAAATATTAACCCGTATACGGTTTGAAAAATGACATCCGGTTGCATCCGTTTTTTAAGAAAAAAACGTATACTTTTTTAACTTTTCACTCCATTTTGAATAAAGTTTTACTTGTTTGATTGAAATTCCAAGAAAAAAAACTGTGCAAAGTCAAAAACCGTATGGTGAACACCGGATGGAACTGTACGCACATACAGTTCTGTACGGTTCCCATTGACTCCCATATTAAAAAAAAAAACGTATATGGTTTAATACAGTTTTTCAACCGGACCTAAAACCGTGGTAGACTACGGTTTTGGGTACAGGAAAAAACCCAACAAAACCGTACAGGATGCAAAACGGACACAAACGGATGCATCGTTTGGCATACGGTTTTCAATGGAGAGTCAATGCATACGGTTTTCAATACGGTTCCATACGGTTTTCACATAGAAAACTTATACGACAACTGTATTGCAAAAACGTGGTGTGAACCCAGCCTTACATATGTCTTATCACTGTTCAAAAAAATCCTAATTTCAACATTATTATTATTATTTTTTTTTTCATATATCATGAAACTTGGTCGCTCCCACCTATGAGTTAACGTTTTGGACACATATAAAGTGTGGGGACAGAAATAAAATAAAAGAGAAGCTGTATAAAAAGTAGTTGACAAATTTTGGCAGATGATAGGACAAATTTATCATAGAGCGTCCGCTATTTTTATTTGTCCAAAAATACATCTCGTGGGTCTAAGACAACACCAACTGCGAGTCCGACAGCAAATTTGCAGCAAAATCCATGTGTTCCTACGACATATTATTAAAACCATGCTTAGGCAGAAAGACATAAAAAATGTGTGTCAAGTAGTTATGTTTTGATGTGTTACAGTAGATTTGTGGTGCAAAACATTATTCTGCTATAGGAGAACATTTTGCAGAATAAAGGGCCCTCTAGTGACTAAAATTGTGTATTACACTTTTTAAGTAAGTATTTTACTCTATAGGTGTGTCATGAAAGGGGTTAGTTTCTCTAGTAAACCAAAATGTTAGTGTTTCCTAAGTACAATGCCTCCAGCTGTTGCAAAACTACAACCCCCAGCGTGCCCAGACAGCCAAAGGTTCTCAATCTCTATACACCCAGAGACAAAAACTGGAGAGACTTGTCAATAACAACCAATCACAGCTCCGCTTTCAGCGGAGCTGTGATTGGTTGTTATAGACAAGTCTCTATAGTTTTAGTCTCAGATTGATAAATTAGGATCAATGATTTGCTGCACACACTTCATACACTTCCAACTGCACATCCAAATACTGTACTTATACTTTATCTTAATATAGTAAATGCCTTACGCTGCATCTACACACAGTACATACGGGCCAGGTCCGGCTGGGATACGGGAACGTCTGTTTTCCGCACCCCCCAGCCGTATACAATCCCGCATTGCTTAAAGGAGTAGTCCAGTGGTGACTCAGTGGTGAGCAACTTATCCCCTGTCCTAAGGATAGGATGTGCATTTCCACACTGCACACGCCTTACGCTGCATCTCCACACTGTACACGCCTTACATAGCATATCCACACTGTATACGCCTTACGCTGCATCTCCACACTGCACACGCCTTACGCTGCATCTCCACACTGTACACGCCTTACGCTGCATCTCCACACTGTACACGCCTTACACTGCATCTCCACACTGTACACGCCTTACACTGCATCTCCACACTGTACACGCCTTACACTGCATTAGAATCACTTGTACCTTCCGCAATTCAACCTTTAACCTCTTGTGGACGACAGCGTCCCACTCCCCTTCTATGACATGCGCTCAGGAGCTGAGTGCGGGTCATAGCTGGGTGGTCCTGTCGGCTATCTGCCACTAGACCCATCTCTAATGCCAGACATCACCGATCATGGTGATGCCCGGCTTTAACCCCTTAGACACCGCAATCAAATTTGATTGTAGCGTATAAATTGTAAGTAAAAATGTCCCAGCAGCTCAGTGAAATTAAGTGAAAACACCTAACCTGCTAAATTCAGGACCTGGGAAAGTGTCTATTTCCCTCCCTCACAAACATCTAGATAAAGTGTATGTGGTAGAGCTTTTCCCACCACAGCAGAGCTGCATAAAATTCATCATCCTGCTGCACCTTCATGATAAATAAGATGCTAGTCAAACCCACCACCCAAATAAACGTGGGAAAATAGCTCTACCGTAGACATTCTTTGATAAATCTGGATCTATATATCATACATAAATTAAAATCACACACAAAAGTTACATACAACAAAGTGATACTAAGAGAAGGTACAAAACACTGGGGGAGAGGCTGTGAAGTGAGAGTGAGCTCAGACTCTTCTCATCTGAGTCCTTGCAGGGTGGAGAGTACCTCTTGACAATCCATAGACTTTAATGATGCCAACAAACTGTGAGGGGGGGGCACTAGTATTTAGCTTCCAATGGGGTGTAAGCCTAGTTGACAGTGGAGGCCCTCTATCGCATATTAGGAGCAGAAACTAACAGCACCAATAGCTGGTCAACTGGGTGGGTGGAGAGCAGGGATTTACAGACACATCAAAGGGATACCCCGTCCCTAGACATCTTATCCCTTATCCAAAGAATAGGGGATAAGATGTCTGATTACAGGGGTCCCACGATATTTGTGCAGCACCTGGTGTTCGTTTAGAACACTAGGTGTGGATGGCCGTGACGTCATGACCATGCCTCCTCAATGCAAGTCTATGGGAGGGGGCATGGCGGCCGCCACGCCCTCTCCCATAGACTTGCATTGAGGGGGTGTGGCGTGACATCACGACCCCCGCTGCTTGCTCCAAGCGTTCAAAAAAAGCCTGGTGCAGCGGAGTACCCCTTTAAGGAAGGACTTTTTTTTTAAATATAAAGTATCCGACAAAAAGTAAAACATCAAAGCACAGTATATGAATTCAAATTCGTTATATGTCATTACGAAGTATATCTTCTATTTTTGACCTTTTCTAAGTGAACGTAAGTGTGCATTTATGAAATCTTTTAGGGTAGTAGATGGCATGACATTCTCTGGTGGGCTAACTATGCAGTAGACTCAATAAATAT
Source organism: Hyla sarda (assembly GCF_029499605.1). Lineage (NCBI taxonomy): Eukaryota > Metazoa > Chordata > Amphibia > Anura > Hylidae > Hyla > Hyla sarda. The sequence continues at coordinate 90,422,062 of NC_079191.1, read as the reverse complement.
CCATAGCACAATATTATTCTGTCAGTGTAAACTTACCAGTGGTTTAGGAGAGAAAAGCATTTAAATAAATGTGTAAAAGCCAAAACAAAGAGTATAAAACAAAAAAATACCCTTTTTTTCTTCCCAGTTTTATTTTTTTTTTTGTTGTTGTTTGTTGTATTTTTTTATTTTTTTTTTTTTTACATCTTTTCCATAAGCAGATGTTGACATATATAGAATGAACGTCTGATATTGAAATGTGAGTGCCTAGCTCTGTAGTAAATATGAATCCCATTACAGGGCAACATTTTTTTTTATATGATATAACTTTTATTGTCTCTTTTACAGACAGCAGGACATTTTTATTGGGTATGCGAAGAGTTACATCAGTTATCATGGTCTGGATATAACAGGATTCCAGAGAATGAGGAGTCATTGAGATTGTCTCCATAGATGCCTCCAAAATCCTCCCCATATATCTGTAGCCAAACTTCATCTCCGCTCTCTAAGGCCAGAAGGATTGAGCCAGAGGCCTGATCCACATTATTTGTCTGAAACTGGTCAAAGGTAAACATAATAGGTTTGTTATTCTTGTATAATCCAATTTTGACATCCTTCATGTAGACTGTAAGATGGTAGGTGAATAAATAAAGGCCCTTAACATGGCAGGTGAACTTTCCTGTGGTGTCATCATAGTGGCGCTGGTCATTGTAGAACACTTTTGTGAAGCGTATAGGCACGTTTGGGGTATTAACTCTGGTTGTCAGGCCCATGCTAAAGGCTGAACGATGTAGAAAGGCATTCTCTCCTGTTGAGCCCTGGGGACCTGGAAAGCCACGTGGACCTTCAAGTCCTGAAGGTCCTTGTACACCAACTTCTCCCTTCTGCCCTTTATCACCTGTAAGCATTGATATAATTCTCATGAATAATTCACATAATACTATACACTAAAAATACATTCATTGATATTACCATTTTTTCATTTAGTTGCAACAACAATTTTTTTTTTATAAAAGTGGGATCTGGAAGAGCAGCCAAATCATTTGTCACTTTTTGGTAGCGTCTCATTTCATTTTTTTATGTCATTATGGAGTTGACTTCTTGTGTGAGCTGTTTCTAACAGTATTCAAAGGGGCACTGTCGTTTCACACAATTTCCTCCAATCGATTGTCAATATGATACCTAGCACTAAGGTCCTGGCCACTAGGTGTCTCCCTTCTATACAATCTGCTGTTCACTGCCAAGGAAAGATGAGAAATCCTGTGTACCTGCAACCTGAGTCAGTCTGTCTATTGAAGATAACTCACACTGTTCCACAGAGGTTAATAAAGGCTTCCCTCTCATCTCTGACCACCCATAAAGGTCTGAGCAGATATACTTTGTCTAAATTAAAGTGTATCTACTGCTGGGTTGCAGTGTAATAACCCCCTCCCTTCCCTTTATTTTGTCAGCAGCAGCAACGTAGAAGCTTAGTGTAACCCTTTTCTTACTGTGATCCTGCTGCTGTTTCTTTCATTTCTGCCATATAGCACCTTGCCAGCCTAGGGTCCCGGTAACACTCTGGCCCTCCCTCTGCCATATAAAGTACTGTACTCTAAATCATCCTGCATCACAGTGCAGCCTGTTCAGTCAAATGTAATTGTGTCTTCTGTGCTATCTCATGGTATAGCAGATATAAGTATGTGCTGTGCTTCGATTGGCAAGATAAGTAATGTAAAGAAAGTCCATGTGTGTGTACTACTGTCAAAAGCCAGCTCTGGTCCTTCCCTGCCAAAATGAGAGAGTGAGAAACAGCTGTGCACCATGGAGGGGACTCTCACAGGCTCAATGACAACAGTGAGATCACATATCTTCATGTCACTTTTCTGAAGGGTTAATCTAACAAAATCAGGCAGGTTTTTAAGAAAAGACAGATATATTTTAAAGGTTTGCTTGACAGCAAACCCCCCAATTACATAGGCACAGTATTCTCTAGCAGACCCTATACATTTTTGTGGGAGAGGTGTCTAGGCAGCAGTAATGGTTTCAGCTTAGGCTGCTTTCACATTATAGAATTCTCCGTTTTAAAGATCTGTTATAATTACCCGTTAACAAAACAATTAAAAATGACCGTTAAACGGCCGTTACAAAATCCCATTATAGTCTATGGGATTTTTACATTACCCGTTTTAACCTGTCATAGCCCATTATTAATAACGGACGTTAATTTGTAATCGGAGAAAGTAATGGGAGAAATAGTGAATGTACTATTTCTCCCTTTACTTTCTCGCATTACAAAATAACTTCCATTATTAATAACGGGTTGAAACGGGAAAAGGAAAAAATCCCATAGACTATAATGGGATTTTGTAACGGCTGTTTAACGGTCATTTTTAACGGTTTTGTTAACGGGCCATTATAACGGATCTTTAAAACAGAGAATTCTATAGTGTAAAAGCTGCCTATATAGAATTCTATAGTGTGAAGGTAGCACTGTGTGGTAACTGAGGATCACACCATTAACAAAAGCTGATGCTCACAGCTCATCTCCCTCCATCCCCACTGTGAAATGGTCTCTGTATGGGTCACAAAGGGGGCCTAGACATGTCTCCCACACAAATGAATAGTCTGTTCCAGACTATTGTGCCTATGCTATGGGGCTTGATTGATTTTGCTTGATTTTGTTAGATTAAAGGGGTACTCTGATGGAAAAGAAATGTTTTCATATGAACTGGTGCCAGAAAGTTATACAGATTTGTAAATTACATCTATTTAAAAATCTTAATCCTTTTCTTACTTATGAACTGCTGTATACTACAGAGGAAATTGTGTAGTTCTTTCCAGTCTGACCACAGTGCTCTCTGCTGCCAACTCTGTCCGTGTCAGGAACTGGCCAGAGCAGGATAGGTTTGCTATGGGGATTTGCTTCTACTCTGGACAGTTCCTGACAAGGACAGAGGTGGCAGCAGAGAGCAATGTGGTCAGAGACTGGAAAAAGCATTCTCTTCTCTGCTATACCATGAGATAGCGTTGAAGAAAGTACATTGGACTGAACAGGCTGCACTGTGATGCAGGATGATTTAGAGTAAAGTACTCTAGATGGCGGGGGGGGGGGGGGGTACTACTGTGGCCTTAGGTTGGCAATGTGCCATGTGAGCAGAAATAATAAGAGACAGGAGCAGGATCACAAGAAAAGGGTTATACTAAGGGTCTATTCACACGGCAGAATTTCCGTAAGTGGAATTCCTTCTCAAATTTAAGCCCACAGACCTCTATGGGATTCCGCACTCCCATTCACACTTCTGAATTTCTGCTTGCGGATTTCCACAAGCGGAAATTCAGAAGTGTGAATGGGAGTACGGAATCCCATAGAAGTCTATGGGTTTTAATTTGAGGTGGGATTCCGCAAGCCAAAATTCTGCCGTGTGAACCAGTCTGAGAACCAGTCAGCCTCTGCCCTGCTGCTGGAATGAGGAGACTCTGCTGAGGTCTAATGTTCGGAGTCAGCACAGGCAGGAACAGGCAGTTTCAGACTACTGCTTCCCCCAATGGCCAGTGAGTTCTTTGCAGTTTTTCTGTAGACACAAATTGTCTCAGGGCTTAACCCCTTAAGGACTTAAGCGTTTTTCCGTTTTTGCATTTTCATTTTTTCCTCATCACCTTCTAAAAATCATTACGCTTTCAATTTTGCACCTAAAAATCCATATGATGGCTTATTTTTTGCGCCACCAATTCTACTTTGCAGTGACATTAGTAATTTTACCAAAAAATCCATGGCAAAACGGAAAAAAAAATCATTGTGAGACAAAATTGAAGAAAAAATTTCATTTTGTAACTTTTGGGGGCTTCCGTTTCTACGCAGTACATTTTTTGGTCAAAATGACACCTTATCTTTATTCTGTAGGTCCATACAATTAAAATGATACCCTACTTATATAGGTTTGATTTTGTCACACTTCTGAAAAAAATCATAACTACATATCAGGAAAATGTAAACGCTTAAAATTGTCATCTTCTGACCCCTATAACTTTTTTATTTTTCCATGTACAGGCCGGTATGAGGGCTTATTTTTTAGCGCCGTGTTCTGAAGTTTTTATCGGCACTATTTTTGTGTTGATCTGACTTTTTGATCGCTTTTTATTCATTTTTTTATGATATAAAAAGTGACCAAAAATACGCTATTTCTGGACTTTGGAGTTTTTTTGCGCGTACGCCATTGACCATGCGGTTTAATTAATGATATATTTTTATAGTTCGGACATTTCTGCACACGGCAAATGACCCTTAACTTTTTTTTTTTCCACTTTTTTTTTGCAGTGTTATAGCTCCCATAGGGACCTATAACACTGCACACACTGATCTCCTATGCTGATCCCTGCAAAGCCATAGCTTTGCACGGATCAGTCAGATAGGGGCTTGATTGCTCAAGCATGTGTTACGCCGAGCGCTCCGGGTCCCTGCTCCTCCCCGGAGCGCTCGCGGCGTCTCTCTCTCTGCAGCGCCCCGGTCAAACCCGCTGACCGGGAGCGCTGCACTGACATTGCCGGCGGGGATGCGATTCGCATAGCGGGACGCGCCCGCTCGCGAATCGCATCCCAAGTCACTTACCTGTCCCGGTCCCCGGCTGTCATGTTCTGGCGCGCGCGGCTCCGCTCTCTAGGGCGCGCGCGCGACAGCTCTCTAGGATTTAAAGGGCCAGTGCACCAATGATTGGTGCCTGGCCCAATCAGCCTAATTAGCTTCCACCTGCTCCCTGTGTATATTACCTCACTTCCCCTGCACTTCCTTGCCGGATCTTGTTGCCTTGTGCCAGTGAAAGCGTTTAGTGTTGTCCAAAGCCTGTGTTCCAGATCTCCTGCTATCCTCATTGACTACGTACCTTGCCGCCTGCCCCGACCTTCTGCTACGTCTGACCTTGCCTCTGCCTAGTCCTTCTGTCCCGCGCCTTCTCAGCAGTCAGCGAGGTTGAGCCGTTGCCGGTGGATACGTCCTGGTTGCTACCGCCGCAGCAAGACCATCCCGCTTTGCGGCGGGCTCTGGTGAAAACCAGCAACAACCCTAGAACCGGTCCACCGACACGGTCCACGCCATTCCCTCGCTGACACAGAGGATCTACATCCAGCCTGCCGAATCGTAACAGCCTGTAGCACAGGCTTGGAGCAATCAATCGACGATCGGATGCTGCGGAGTCAGGTAAGGAGACCTCCGCCTGCGTCCCAGCTGATCGGAACATCGCGATTTTATTGCGATGTCCCGATCAGCTTGACTGAGCTTCCGGGAAGCGTTTACTTTCCTTTTCAGACGCGGCGGTCAACTTTCATCGCCGCGTCTGAAGGGTTAACAGCGCGCGGCACAATGATCGGTGCTGCACGCTGTTAGCCCAGGGTCTCGGATATCGTTAGCAGCCGGGACCCACCTATTGTGATGCGGGGTCACGGCGTGACCCCGTTTTTCACACTGGGACCGGGCTCAGGGTGTACAGGTACGCCCTGAGTCCTTAAGAGGTTAAAAGAGAGTGGAAGCCAAACTTTATCTATAGAACTTCTAGTTCTTCTTTCTTATAATTAAATTCCCTTTTTATATATTTTATATAGGTGAATATATTTTATTGTGTTATTATATTGCAAGAGTTATTTCATAGCACTTTAACATCAAAAGAACTCCTATCTGGGAAATATTTTAGATCTAAGAGATGTTCACCCCTGCCGGAAGTTGTATAGTCCTTTTATATTTGCTTTTGTCACTTGCCTGCTCTGTAGTCGCATGCCGCCATTTTGGGACTTAAAGGGGTATTCCAGGCCAAAACTTTTTTTTATATAACAACTGGCTCCGGAAAGTTAAACAGATTTGTAAATTACTTCTATTAAAAAATCTTAATCCTTCCAATAGTTATTAGCTTCTGAAGTTGAGTTGTTGTTTTCTGTCTAACTGCTCTCTGATGACTCACGTCCCAGGAGCTGTGCAGTTCCTATGGGGATATTCTCCCATCATGCACAGCTCCCGGGACGTGACATCATCATTGAACAGTTAGACAGAAAACTTCAGAAGCTAATAACTATTGGAAGGATTAAGATTTTTTAATAGAAGTAATTTACAAATCTGTTTAACTTTCCGGAGCCAGTTGATATATATAAAAAAAGGTTTTGCCTGGAATACCCCTTTAACATGAGTTTCTTACATCACTGAGGGTTCTTCAAGTCACCCCTCAGCTTTACCTTCTGCTATCCCAATGGTTTTTGCAATTGCAGAGAGCTGTTCTCAAGTATGACTTCCCAGCTCTGTAGCATCACTTTTGTTACAGTAAGAATATAGAGGGACATTTATCAATGTTTGCTTATGTATTATTTTTTTAGTAATTTTTTCCTTACTATTTTTTTTGCTTATGTGTGACTTATTTATCAACTGGTTTCAGCCTGTTGATAATTTTCTTTCACGTAAGCAATTTTTCCTTTTTTACCTTGGTAGTAGCTTTTTCTGCTCCATGTTTGAGCTGGAGTAAATTTAGTCAATTTTTAACCCTGTTGCGACTTTTTTTTTGCGCAGTTGCGACTGTCGCAGTTAATAAATACCTGACTACCCGTAGTCCATTTTAAAATTATTACTACATAGTTAATTTTTGGAAAACTTGCTTTTCTCGCTTTCCAGTCAAAATGTCGCACGAAAAATCGCGTAGTCGCAGTTGCGACAATTTTGCGACAATTATAGTAAAGAAAACCTGACTAAACCCGTTGATAAATGTCCATAATAGTGTTTTTTGCCATTTTGTGGTGCTTGTTTAAAATGTGATGCACTACTGACAGGCTGTATATGCAGACAGAAGAAACAGTTTAAGAGCTGCAATGAACACCAGGAGTTGTATTTTTGAACAGCGCGTTTCATCTGCCCAATACATGAAGTGAAGAGAGATAAGGGCTAATGTGCCTTTGTGACTGTTCATAGGAGAATATACAGCGTATTTCCTGTTGCCTAGTGGATTTTGCGCAGCATGAACTAGGTTACGTATATACTATGTGTGACCCTACCCATATTGGACTGCAATAACTTAAAAACATGTATAGATGGTAAAAGTTCCGTTTTTTCTTTGTGTATCAGTGTGGATTTCAGTAGTCAGTGTGGATTTCACTACAGCTTCCATTAATGTGTCAACTTCTTTTAGACTCTGTAAGGGCCACTTCACACTTCGATTTAGCAATACGGGAATCGGATACAGTTGGGGGGAGTGAAAACTGGACGCTTCCATATCCCGGCCGGACCCTGCCTGTATGTAATGCATTTCAATGAGCCGACCAAAGTCAAACGCTGACTCCGGTTTGGGTTATTTTTGCCCTGTATACAGTTCTTTAACCGGACCTAAAACTTTGATTCCGGTCAGCTCATTGAAATGAATGAGGTCCTGGCTAGGTCCGGCTTGGATATGGGAGTGCTCAGTTTTCGCTCCCCCCGGCCGGATAAAGTTGCCGTAACCTAAAAACGTTGTGGGAACCCAGCCTTACACTGTAACTAAGATCAAAAATCAGCTTCAGACCAGAGTTACTGAACTCAATATTGGAAATAAAACTAGGGTTCCAGGCTTCATCTATAAAAAACACTATGCACATCCACTTGTAAATGTATAATAAAGTTTGCAGTTATCATAGTACTTATAGGACATTTATTTAAAGGGGTACTCCGCTGAAATACATTTTTTTAAATCAACTGGTGCCAGAAAGTTAAACAGATTTGTAAATTACTTTTATTTTAAAAATCTTAATCCTTCCAGTACTTATCAGCTGCTGTAAGCTACAGAGGAAGTTCTTTTCTTTTTGAATTTCCTTTCTGTCTGACCACAGTGCTCTCTGCTGACATCTATGTTAATTTTAGGAACCGTCCAGAGTAGGAGCATATCCCCATAGAAAACCTATCCTGCTCTGGACAGTTCCTGACATGGACAGAAGTGTCAGCTGTGAGCATTCTGGTTAGACAGAAAACTAATTAAAAAAGAAAAGAACTTCCTCTGTAGTATACAGCAGCTGATAAGTACTGGAAGGATTAAGATTTTTACATAGAAGTAATTTACAAATCTGTTTAACTTTCTGGCATCAGTTGATTTAAAAAAATAAAAGTTTTCCAATAGACTTGCATTGAGGGGGCAGGGAGTGACGACAGGAGGGGGCGGAGCCATGACATCACTATTCTCCAACCCCTGTATCAATAGTCATCAGACACGTAGCGATCTTCGCTCTGTGCAGCTGATGACAAGCGGGGGCTGCAGGAGAGATTACGGGGGGTCCCCAGCGGCGGGAAGCCCGTGATCAGACATCTATCCTTTGGTAGGGTATAAGATGTCTAGGGGTGGAGTACCCCTTTAAAGGGAATGTATCACATCGATTTTTTTACTGATTAGAACCAGATAATGAAAGGTGATCATATTTTCTTATTTTCTATGTATTTTCTAGTTCATTCATAATATATTACTACAACCATTTTTTCCATCAGCTTAATTTTTTTTTTAAATTATATTTTTTTAATCTGTTTTGCCCCAGACATCTTATCCCCTATCGATGGATACCAATTTTGTTTGTTTTGTTTGAAAAATTTTTTTTTTCAAAGTTGCACAATAATAGAAAAACTATTGGAATTTTTAATCGCATTGACCTACAGTAAAAAGATAATAAAACATTTTTACCATAAAGTGCACTGTGTAAAATGTAACCTCACAAAAATGTGCAAAATCGCATCTTTCTTCAAAATTTCCACCCACAAAAAATGTTTTTGGGTTTTTCCTTATATTTTATGGTAAAATAAAAGATGTCATTACAAAGTACAATTGGTCACGCAAAAAACAAGCCATCAAATGGGTCTGTAGGTGGAAAAATAAAAGAGTTATTCCTCTAAAAAGGAGGATGAAAAAACTAAAATGCTAAAATTAGTATTGGCAGTGTCCTTAAAGGGGTACTCTGCCCCTAGACATCTTATCACCTATCCAAAGGATAGGGTATAAGATGTCTAGCAAGGGAGTACCCCCTTAAAGGGGTTCTCCGGTGGAAAACCTTTTTTTTTTTTTTTTTTAAATCAACTGGTGCCAGAAAGTTAAACAGATTTGTAAATTACTTTCTGCCGACATCAGGAAGCACAGTGCTCTCTGCTGACATCTCTGTCCATTTAAGGAACTGTCCAGAGCAGCATATGTTTGCTATGGGGATTTTTTCCTACTCTGGACAGTTCTTAAAATGGACAGAGATGTCAGCAGAGAGCAATGTGCTCGTGATTCAGCAGAGAGCTCTGTGTTCCAAAAAGAAAATAATTTCCTCAATAGTATTGAGCACCTAATAAGTATTGGAAGGATTAAGATTTTTCAATAGAAGTAATTTACAAATCTGTTTGTTTCTGTAACTTTCTGGTACCAGTTGATTAAAAAAAATAATAATATTTTTTAATTATTTTTTCCCGCTTTTCCTAACAAGTCAATAAGACTATCTACACTGTCCCAAATGGGGTCTAATTACCAATACAAAATTCTTCCCACAATCTCCATTTTTGCTGATATATTATACTGGTTAACGCATTTTGTGCAAGTAACCCTTCCATCTTATAATTTCTTTGTACAATTTTTATTAATTCACAAAAATAGGTATTTCCTCAGATTTCCATTTTTGTGCTATCTGAGAACGGGCCACAAACAAAATATGTGTCATTACCATCAATTCAAAATTGGGTAAAGTACCAGTTGTTAAAGATAGCAATGCCACCTCAGGGCTCTTATTTATAGAACGTCCCAGTATATTACCCAGTAGGAGAAATATCTGTTTCCAGTACTTCTGAATTTCCTGACACTCCCACCAAATATGGAAAAATGAACAGACTTTTATTTTACATGTCAAACAAAATTTTCAAAAAATTCGATGAAATTTGATTAAGTCGGTATGGTACCCAATGCCACCTATACATTATTTCCTTGATATATCCAAATGGTTGGAGCATCTAGAGACTTCAAGTGGAAGATTAAAAACAAAATGCCATTCCTCCACAGAGAAATTACGGCCCAAATCTTTTTCCCAAGCTTTTGAAATGAAAAAATATCTGGCTCCTTAACAGAGACCATATGGGCATATGCTCGGGATATTTCCTTTTCCATATTATCCCCTTTATGAAAAAATGTTGTGTATAGGGAAGTGTCTTCTGAAAAACAACATTTTTATTTACTCAGAAGATGTATTAATTGCAGATACTTAAAAGAATCTGTCTTTGGAATTTTGAATTTACAACATAAATCCAAGAAAGGGGTAAGTCCTTCTATTGTAGATATATCAGCTAAATTTTGAATTCCCAACTTACTCCATTGGGTAAAATCTGTTTGTGGGAGCAATAATTGTAAAAAAAAAAAAAAGAGTGGATCAATATAGAAATAGATTAATTAGGTTATACCTCTGGATTGCGTAATATGTAACAAAGAATTAGATTGGAAGGAGTGAATGATTAGATGTGTGAATGTTTGGTTTTTCTCTTCCTTTCTTTTTTTCTCTTCTTTTCTTTGTTTTTTTTTCATCGTGTCTATGTGTAGACCATTCTATACATATTTGACTGTATTGTTTATCTGTGTTTAAAAAAAAATAAATAATAATAATAATAATAATGTTTTCCACTGGAGTACCCCTTTAACCCCTTAGGGACCCATTTTCACCTTAAGGACTCAGCCCTTTTTTGCAATTCTGACTACTCTCACTTTATGCATTAATAACTCTGAGATGCTTTTACCTTTTATTCTGACTCCGAGTTTGCTTTTTCGTGACATATTCTATTTTAACATACTGGTAAATTTTTGTTGTTACTTGAAAATTTAGCATTTTTCTAACTTAGAAATGTTCTGCTTGTAAGGAAAATGGACATTACAAATACATTATATATTGATTCACAAATACAATATGACTACTTTATGTTGGCATCATAAAGTTGACATGTTTTTACTTTTTGAAGACATTAGGGGGCTTCAAAGTATAGCAGCAATTTTCAAAATTTTCACGAAAAAAAATTCTGAATTTTCCAGGGACCAGTTAAGTTTGAAGTGGATTTGAGGGGCTTTTCTGTGAGAAATACCCCATAAATGACCCCATTATAAGAAACTACACCCTTCAATGCATTCAAAATGACAATGAGAGTTTGTTAACCCTTCAGGTGTTTCACAGGAATAGCAGCAAAGTTAAGGAGAAAATTCAAAATCTTCATTTTTTACACTCGCATGTTTTTGTAGAGCCATTTTTTGAAATTTTACAAAGGTTAAAAGGAGAGAAATCCCCCCAACATTTGTAACCCAATTTCTCTCTAGTAAGGAAATGCCTCATATGTAGATGTAAAATGCTCTGTGGATGCACAAGAGGGCTCAGAAGGGAAGGAGTGACAATAGGATTTTGGAGAGTTAATTTTGCTGAAATGGTTTTTCGGGGGCATGTCGCATTTAGGAAGCCCCTATGGTGCCATAGCAACAAAATAAAACCCACATGGCATACTACTTTGGAAATAACACCCCTCAAGGAACGTAACAAGGGGTTCAGTGAGCCTTAACATCTCACATTTGTTTGACGACTTTTTGTTAAAGTCAGATGTGTAAATGAATATTTTTTCCACTAAAAGTTTTTTCCCCAAATTTTACATTAGGTAAAGAGGTAAAAGGAGAAAATGCCCCCCAAAATGTGTAACCCCATCTCTTCTGAGTATGGCAATACCCCATGTGTGGAGGTCAAATGCTCTGCTGGCGCACTACAATGCTCAGAAAAGAAGGAGTCACATTTGGCTTTTGGAAAACAAATTTTGCTGAAATGTTTTTTTTTTTTTTTTTTTTTGGGGGGGGGGGGGGGGGGCATGTCGCATTTAGGAAACCCCTATGGTGCCATAACAGCAGAAAAAACCCACATGGCATACTATTTTGGAAACAACACCCCTCAAGGAACGTAACAAGGGATACAGTGAGCCTTATCACCCCACAGGTGTTTGACGACTTTTTGTTAAAGTCGGATGTGTAGATGGAAAAAAAAAATTCACTAAAATGCTGGTTTTTCCCCAAATTTTACATTTTTACAAGGGGTAATAGGAGAAAATGCCCCCCAAAATGTGTAATTCCATCTCTTCTGAGTATGAAAATACCCCATGTGTGGATGTTAAGTGTTCTGCAGGTGAACTACAATGCTCAGAAGAGAAGGAGCACCATTGAGCTTTTGGATAGAGAATTTGTTTGGAATAGAAGTTGGGGGCCATGTGCATTTACAAAGCCCCCGTGGTGCCAGAACAGTGGACCCCAACATGTGACCCCATTTTGGAAACTATACCCCTCACAGAATTTAATAAGGGGTGCAGTGAGCATTTACACCCCACTGGCGTTTGACAGATCTTTGGAACAGTAGGCTGTGCAAATGAAAAATTACATTTTTCATTTTCACGGACCACTGTTCCAAAAATCTGTCAGACACCAGTGGGGTGTAAATGCTCACCTCACCCCTTATTACTTTCCGTGAGGGGTGTAGTTTCCAAAATGGGGTCACATGTGGGGGGGGGGTCCATTGTTATGGAACCATGGGGGCTTTGTAAACACACGTGGGCTTCAATTCCAGACAAATTTTCTCTCCAAAAGCCCAATGGAGCTCCTTCTCTTCTGAGCATTGTAGGGCGCCAGCAGAGCACTTTACATCCACATATTGGGTATTTATATACTTAGAAGAAATGGTGATACACATTTTGGGGGGGCTTTTTAGTGAAAAAAAATGTTTTCTTACTTTTCCCCTCCAATCTCAATGAAAATTTTCAAACACCTTTGGGGTGTTAAGGCTCACTATACCCCTTGTTACGTTCCGTGAGGGGTGTAGGTTCCAAAATGGGGTCACACGTGGTTATTTATTTTTTGCGTTTATGTCAGAACCGCTGTAAAATCAACCACCCCTGTGCAAATCACAAATTTAGGCCTCAAATTTACATAGTGCGCTCTCACTTCTGAACCCTGTTGTGCACCCGCAGAGCATTTTACGTCCACATATGGGGTATTTTCATACTCAGGAGAAATTGTGTTACAATTTTTTTTCTTTTACCTCTTGTGAAAATAAAAAGAATGGAGCAAAAAAATTATTTTTTTTTACAATAACATGCAAGTGTAGACCCCAACTTTACCTTTTCATAAGAGGTAAAAGGAGAAAAAGCACCCCAAAATTTGTTAGGCAATTTCTCCTGAGTACAGAAATACCCCATATGTGACACTAAGTTGTTGCCTTGAAATATGACAGGGCTCCGAAGTGAGAGAGTGCCATGCGCATTTGAGGCCTACATTAGGGATTTGCATGGGGATGGACCCGGATGCAAGAATTACACTTGTCTCCAATACCAAAATTGCCCTGCGGCAGTGTTTCCCAAACAGGGCGCCTCCAGCTTTTGCAAAACTCCCAGCCTGCCAGGACAGTCAATGGCTGTCTCGCAATACTGGAAGTTGTTGTTTTGCAACAGCTGGAGGCTCTGTTTTGGAAACAGTGCCGTACAAGACGTTTTTCATTTTTATTGGGGGGGGGGGGGGGACTGTGTCAGGGTGTGTATATGTAGTGTTTTACTTCTTATTTTTTGTAGGTGTAGTGTAGTGTTTTTAGGATACATTCACACTAGCGGAGGTTTACAGCTTGTTTCCCGCTGGGAGTTTGAGCTGCAGTGGAAAATTTGCTTCATCTCAAACTTGCAGCGAGAAACTCACTGTAAACCCGCCTATGTGAATGTAGCCTGTACATTCACATGGGGGGGGGGCAACCTCCAGCTGTTGCAAAACTACAACTCCCAGCATGCCCTTTGGCTGTCGTGCATGCTGGGGGGTTGTAGTTTTGCAACAGCTGGAGGCACACTGCTTGCAAAACACTGACTTAGGTAACAAACTCTGTGTTTTGCAACCAGTGTGCCTTCAGCTGTTGCAAAAAGCTACAACTCTCAGCATGCAGTGACAGCCGAAGGCCATGCTGGGACTTGTAGCTATGCAACAGCCGGAGACATACTACTAAAACTCCCAGCATGCCCTTTGGTTGTCCGTGCATGCTGGGGGTTGTAGTTATGCAACAACTGGAGGCACACTGGTTGGAAAACATTGAGAGTGTATTACTTAACTCTGTGTTTCACAACCAGTGTGCCTCCAGCTGTTGCAAAACTACAACTCCCAGCATGTACGGTCTATCAGTGCATGCTGGGAGTTGTAGTTTGCCAACGCTGGAGGGACACTGCTTGCGAAACACTGATTTAGGTAACAAACTCTGTGTTTTGCAACCAGTGTACCTTCAGCTGTTGCAAAAAGCTACAACTCTCAGACATACTGCTAAAACTCCCAACTCCTTATAACTCCCAGCATGCCCTTTGGTTGCCCGTGCATGCTGGGGGTTGTATTTATGCAACAACTGGAAGCAAACTGGTTGGAAAACATTGGGAGTTTGTTACTTAACTCAGTGTTTCTCAACCAGTGTGCCTCCAGCTGTTGCAAAACTACCACTCTCAGCATGCACTTACAGCTGAAGGGCATGCTGGGACTTGTAGTTATGCAAAAGCTGGAGGCACACTACTGCAACTCCCAGCATGCCCTTTGGCTGTCCGTGCATGCTGGGGTTGTAGTTATGCAGCAGCTGGAGGCACAAAAATGTGCCTCCAGCTGTTGCATAACTACAACCCCCAGCATGCACAACCTACCAAAAGGCATGCTGGGAGTTGTAGTTGTGCCTTCTGCCGTTGCATAACAAGTCATTGCTTAGCAACAGCAGGATGCCAGGCTTACCTCCTGCTGCTGCGCAGTGAAGATCCGCCTGCTGTCGCCGCCGCCTCTGCTGCTGGGGCCCCGAGCCCGCCGCCGATGCCAAGGATTGGGGGCCCCAGCCTCAGGTGAGGGCTCCCGACACCTGCTCTCGCCCTCCGAAACAGGGGTGGAGCGGGTGCCGTTAGGGACACCCCCACTGCAGGCGTCCTGATTCGTCAGCCGATAACGGCCGAAAAATCAGGACGATCGTGAGGTGGCACCAGTGATTAACCCGGAATTGCCGCAAATCGCTGATCTGAAAGGCATTGTCATGGGATGCCTGCTGAATGATTTCAGCAGGCATCCCGGATCGCCCTGAGTCCTTAAGGATCGGGGATGCAGGGTGTATGCATACGCCCTGCTTCCCCAAGAGGTTAAGGACTGATCCCATTTTGGCCTTTAAGGGGTACTCCGTGCAGATACCCAGCGTTCTGAACATTATGTTCAGAATGTTGGGTTCGGGGGGCTGTGGTCGTGACATCATGTCAAACCCCCTCCATTCATGTCTGCGGGAGGTGGCATAACAGCCATCTGGCAACGGAGAACCCTGTTAAGGGTTGATATCATGAACGTAAATATAAACATAAAATATGCCTCTACAAGTTCCTCATGAAGGACATACAGGCAACAGAGATCATTGAGCAATTACAGGTGTCTAATACAGTCAGAGTTGTATATGTTTTGCTGAAAATATTAGACTAGGAGCTGTTCTACTCCAGAAGTTTTTAGCAGCATTTAGAGACATGTCTTTACAGCAAGCCAAATGGATGTAGGCACACTAGACTGACACTGACCATATTAACTTCTATTGGAGAGATTTCTTTACATGGTCTGTGACCTGGTTAGAAAATCTGCAGGGAGGGGATATACATTGTCAACGGCTTGATCCTGTTTTAGCCATATACTGGCTTTCCCTGTCATCCTGTCTGT
This sequence comes from Hyla sarda, assembly GCF_029499605.1. Classification (NCBI taxonomy): domain Eukaryota; kingdom Metazoa; phylum Chordata; class Amphibia; order Anura; family Hylidae; genus Hyla; species Hyla sarda. The sequence goes on along the minus strand of NC_079191.1, from coordinate 90,406,400 downwards.
GATGATAAGGACACTGCTGAAAAATTTCCGCTACAGAACAGGAAATGACAACTTATTATTAGGCTTAGTGGCCAGAATGAAAACTGCAAGATAGAAGAATGAAAAACTATATTAAAAAAAAAAAATGAAGTTATAAAAATGTATTTATAAAATATATATTTGATGACACATTCCACCTAAAAAAAAACAGAACAGGAAATGACAGCTTATTATTAGGCTTAGTGGCCAGAATGAAAACTGCAAGATAGAGGAATGAAAAATTATAAAAAAAAAAAAAGTTATAAAAATGTATTTATAAAATATATATTTGATGACACATTCCATCTAAAAAAACAGACTTTAGTGCCAAGTGATTGGGTGCAAAGTAGCTTCAAATGGGGATGTCTGCAGCTGGAACCTTGGGTTAAATTTTTATGGGAGTGCCTGGGCCTGCCAGAGGATCCTCGAATACTGCCAAATATTATGGCTATAGACCAGTCATCTGAATCCACACTTGTAAATGGTAGATTTGTGACCATATAAATAGTTTTGTGTTCAAATTATTTTTCTCTGTAAACCATAAACAAATAAATTTTTTTAATTTTGGGTGCTTTCCTTTCTACGCAGCGCACTTTTAGATAAAAATTACACCTTATCTTTATTCTGTAGGTCCATATGATTAAAATTATACCCAACTTATATTGGTATAATTTTGTTTTACTTCTGTTAAAAAGTTATAACTTTATGCGCGGAAATTTGTAGATTTAAAATTTTCTATTCTGATCCCCTCTAACTTTTTTATTTTTCCATATGTTTATTATGTTTTAATATTTTTTATATGGAATTTGGGAAAAAGGGGGGTGTTTTAAACTTTTAATAAGAAGGGATTAATGTGTGTTTTTTTATTATTTATTTTTTATTATTATTATTTTATATTTACCTTTTATTATTATTATTATTATTATTATTATTTTTTTTTTTTTACACTTTATTAGTCCCCTTAGGGGTCTTTTAGGAGGAATCATTATATTCCTCATACAGATCAATGTAATTCCATAGAACTACATTGATCTGTGTGCTCTGCACTCGATTGATAAAGTATGGTTCAGCCAGGCTTATTTAACTGGTTACACGTCCTTGGTCGTTAACCAGTTAAATGATTTATTTTAGGTATAAATGGTTTTGGCTATATGGAGAAGCACCATCTGCAGACATTTTATGTCAAGTGGAATACATTAGCTATTACTGTTATGCATGCTCTTTCCGGTTAACATATTAAGGAATGTTTACATTTTGATCATTTCTACACAAAATTCCATAATCCACCAAGGACAAGTCTTCTATAGCCAACAACTAACCTTGTTCTCCTCTATCTCCTTTCTGTCCATCATTTCCGTCTTTGCCATCTCTTCCAGGAAGCCCATTGTGTCCAGGATATCCTGGTGCTCCCCCCATCCAGTTAGCACAAGGATTTCGTTGGGGTTGCGTTGGGTCTTCATCAGCCAAAATACATAGTGGCACCAGTATAAGTAGTGCATACAGAGAATGTAGCACCAGCATTGTCCTGCGTAAAGGTCTCTAGAATAAAAATTATATCTATTGTAACAAGAGCAATAAAGTGTTCATATATAGTCATGCAAACATTACATCTAAGGAATAAAATCCTCTTTATGTTAGTTGAGAATCTCCATAAAATACAGTTCTAGTGCTAAGCAAAAATCTTACCCGGAGGAAAGTTACAGTGGTCTGTGTCCTGTGCAGTTGCCTTATAGTGATGAGCCAATCTTACATAACATATGCTACTGTCAATTAAAACTCATTCCAGGATCACTGCATATGGAGATTACTTAAAGGTCAGGCTTTGGATCAGAAATTCCATGTGCCTGTCGGAGCAATATAGAAGACACAAAGACCACACAATAAATGAGACTTTAGATTAGATTTCATTAATTGGTTGTTGGAATCTTGAAAAAGCATATAAAAAAATTGACAATTCAATGTATAAAAATAACATAAATTAATTAAAAACAATATATATATTATTATTATTATTATTGCATTTAGGTTATATAGGTTATTTACAAGGGCCTGAATGACTTTCTGTCATTTAGAGCCTTGATGATTTCATTTTCTCGGTATGAGTTTAGGCTTGGTCTATAAATCAAGAGTTTGTGAGAGTTTTGTTAATCTACTAAATTAGATTTATTTTTGTTATATCTATTTACTTTTGTTTATGCCCTGAGTTTTCTCATTGCTGGCTGGAGTGGCTTATATATTTTGGTTGTATATGTGGCTGAGGTTGGCCAAGAATATTGTTATTATTGTCAATGTCATAATAATTATTATTATTATTGTATGTGGTGATTTACTGAGTATTGTTGAGTGTTGTGTATGATTAGGCTCAGAATAGTCAGAAGTATATTTATACTAGATTGTATAGGTGGATGTAAAAAATTCTTATTGGCTTAGTTTTAATTTGCTATTACCAGGGAATATAATATTTAGATTGTGTAATATTTATATTTGGTGTTTATTTCTTGTTTGATTTATTAAGGCCAGTTTAGCCCTGTTCATTTACTTTTTGTTTTACATTTCATAATAAAACAAACAGTTCTGACTCCAGTTTCATCAAGCATCAATGCTGTATATTAAAGCTCATATTTCAATCATGGAATCAAGTTGGCGGGCTAACATGAGGTGAGCTTTTGCCTGTCTTGACCCCTGCCTCCCAGCATCTCCCTAATTCTTCTGACTGAGTGCCCCTGAGTGTCCCAGGCCCCTTTATTTTTAAAGGGTACCTCTCATCAAAAAAACTTTTGATATATTATAGATTAATGTATGCAGAATAACTTTACAATTGCATGTTATTAAAAAATATGCTTCTTTCTATTTAATTTTCCACTTTGAAGAAATGACCACTAGGGGTCTCCCTACCAGTCCTGGCAGCAAGCATTTCTGACTCATGCTGGAGTCCTAAACACTACGAGCTGCCAGTCTGCTTTGATCACAAAGGAGAACACTCAGAGCTGCCAGCCTGCTTTGTTCACAGCCTGTTTGGCTGTGAACAAAGCAGGCTGGCAGCTCTGAGTGTTTAGGACTCCAGCATGAGTCAGAAATGCTTGCTGACAGGACTGATCGGGAAAAATACAATAGAAAGAAGCATATTTTTCATTAACTTGCTATTGGAAAGTTATTCAACATTCATTAATCTAAAATATATAAAAAGTTTATCTGATGAGAGGTACCCTTTAAGTGTTTACTTTAGAAAATTGAGTGTTCAAAGCAGGCTTTGTTTATATCTTGTAGGTTTTGAGTGTTCATATTGTGCCACTGTTGGTGAAATTCTTGGACCAAACCAAAGACAAACCAAACCAAAATCAGGTCATAAGCCTTGTGCTGTGTAATGTATAGTAGTGTATACTGGTAATGGCAGCTCAGTTCCAATTCACTGGGAGCTAAGCTGCAATTTCCCAGAACCACCATTATACACTGAATGGCACAGGGCTTCTGGTCCAATACCTGTGTTTCAGGTTCAGCTCAAGCCCACCTGGATCCTTCCCTGGGGGTAGGATCAATGGGGGCTTCAGATGTCTTTAGCCTTGCCTCATCATCTGATGTGAAGTAGTGACAAGGCCTCACTATTCATTCTCTGACCATATTTGTAGGTGTTGATGATGAAGCCAATGGTGCCATCCCTTGAAATAGGCCTTGAGCTCCAGAGTGCTGACCACTTTTAGGTCACCTTTCACCCCCAGTCATACATGGCTCGTAGCGCTGGAGTATTCCGAGTGTTGGTTCATGTTTTGACTGAGGATTACACCTTTATTGATCACATCCCTGAGGGTGATGCAGCTAGGACTTGTTGAAGAGAGTCAGGCTGTCTTGGTGATGGGGAAGGACAGCCCATGGCCCCTTTAGATCCCTAGCACTTTTTCCCCCTATGTACCCCTAAGGTCAAACCTTCAGACCCCCTTTGGTCTTACTTGGGCCTAACCTCGCTCTTAGCAGGGGTGGGGCAGCAGAACGGTATTTCTTGGATGACTCTCTGTGACAAACCAGGGCTCTCTGTGACAACCCAGTTTTAAGGCATAGTGACTCAGAAGCTTGGAGCCCTGTCCAGGCCCCCTCTGCCATCCATACCTCTGCCACCCCTTAACTATGATCTCAGATCAGACATGGTAACCTGAGATTAAACCCAAAAATTCGAACTGATCACACTGTCTCTGTCCCCTATATGTAATGTCCATGGTGCTAGGACAGTATTTCTGGACCATTATAACAATACATCTTATATCCAATTTAATATAACATTTTTGTACACTAAAGAACGAACAAGTTGTTATTACTTCAATTAAAAAATAACTTTTATTGAAATATATTAAAAATACACTAAATCATAACAAGATATTAATAAAAGTACAGACCAGAAAAGCCAGTACTGCGCCTTTGTAAACAATAACCTCAATAGTTGTATAAAACAGCAGCACCATAGTGATATCCAATTATATCCCAAACTGGGAAGTCCCTATGCCAGGTAAATTCTATAGTATCAAGAGCAGCAGGTATATATGGCACTAATATATTTCCACATTGGGTAACACCATATAAGTGCCTCACTTTTATGGGGGGGGGGGGGGGGGAGGGGACAGTAGCGACTTACTTCCGGAACGCCATGTGAACTTCCTGGCGCTCCGCTTCCAAGGTGGCGCATGCGTACCACCATTGATCAGTATCTCGCCGTCACTCCATCGCATCATCCCATTGCCGGGCGTAACCACACACTTGATGATGTGGGACGCTCGTCAATGGTTCTCTGACACAGAAGTAAACGGCGCCAGCCAGGTATGATAGCAAGCATGCGCACAACAATGAGGAGCAGCAATTAAATACAGGGAGAGGATAATAATTCTATGAACTGCCATGTTGTGACCCACTGTTAGAATACCATACCATTATCTTTGCAAATCATGTTTACATATTACTCATACCAATATATAAGTGAAGAAGTCTATATCATATTACATAAGTGTCAAATATGTGTACAATAAAATAAAAATAAGAATAAATTACACACAAAAAATATGAAAATACACAATCACGTGACACATCACATGTAGAATAAATCTCATCAGTGATATAAACTAAATAATAGTGCTATAACGTGAAAACAATCAATACATTTATTTGTATACATGCAACAAAACAGAGTCCCTCATCGTGGCAAATATCAGATAAACCATTAATTTTTTACGTTTTGATTTGTTCTTTTTTTATTTGTGATGGCAGTTTTATCCTCTCCATCGATAAATCAAATTTAATTACAACTATTCAGGTTACTGTTTACAAAGGCGCTGTACTGGCTTTTCTGGTCTGTCCTTTTATGAACATCTCGTTATGATATAGTGTATTTTTTAAATATTTCAACAAAAGTTACTTTTTAATTGAAGTAATAACAACATGGTAACCTGAGAGCCTAGCCCCAAAGGTTTGGCATTCACAGGAAATGTGGCATTGTCCTTCTGAACAAGGTTGAGCCCACAGATGATGTCAGGCTGCTAGTGACCCCCCAAGTATGACCCAGTCCCGGTCTCAGGAGTTGGGTTTTTGGGAATGTAGACCAAAGTAGTTGTTAACCCAAACACTTATAGCATGAAAATACCTTAAGGGAATGTTGAAAAGAGAGTGTTGAAGAGTGGGTGAAAGAGGTAAACTGGTGGGGTCATGTGGTCCACCTAGAGGATTTTACCCTAGAGGCAGGTCTGCCATATTGACTCCCCATCGTACGGAACCTAATGTAAAGATCATACCTATCCCTTCCCAACCCAACTTATCTTCCACTCCAATCCACTTATCTACTCACTTTACTGTGCACAACACCAAGCGGGGCATTATTGCTGTGTGGGGCACTATATGTGGGAAATAGGATGATGCTTGAAAATAAAAAGCCTAAGATGTTCGTCTGGCAGGTACTGTGGAGAAGATTTATGACTGGAAGAAATTGTCATGTCGGTCTGGGCTGGATAGACAAAAAAATGGAAAGAACAACTGATCAAAGAAGGTGACTCCTGTGAATCAATAGATGCAACAGCACTGTAATGCAGTAACCCATCCCTTCTAATAACTGCTTATTATGTGGACACACGTATACCATCTGTGATGAGGTAAGATGGAAAGTAGCAGTGACATTTTTAAATGCTTATAAATAACACTACCCCAGCAACTCTCTTACAGACTGGATTAGAGGTTAAGGGTTATCTAGAGACAGAACTGGGTTAGAATGTTTTATCAAGAGAAGACCTTTAGACAGAAATGTGCAGATCTCGTATAGCTTCACAATATAAACCACACCATTACACATTTCTGTGTTAAAATTGAGTGTTTCCTATAAGAGGCTGTGTGAGAACATCTACACAATGCAAACCAGCACTATGGATGGTTAGGTTATCTAAAAAGGGGGCAGCTATGAAATCCATATCTTAACATACCCCTCTCAAATATTTTTGTTCCTTGTCTGATCTTGAGATCCCTTTTTTAGGACCCTTTTAGAAAGGTTGGCACTAGCATATTGATCAGCCAGAGAACAAGCCTTTTCTTGTTGGTCCTTTTACACTGGTTAATTATTGGGAACACATATTCCTATAAACATTTATGCAACAAATTATTGACCTGTGAAAAAAGCCTTTTAGATCTCATACTTTGTTCATATAGCTATAACATTTAATCCTTAAACAGCTTGTCTAAAATATATTGTTACCCAAATCAAATCATGTGAACATCCACATGTTGTACATTGATCTTTTGCTTCTCAGCAAAATAACAAAAGCTAACATCAGGTAGTTAGTATACATTTTGATCAAACTGTACAAGCCCACTTGGCACATCATGGCCACCTAATTTAAGCGGGTCCCTAACATAAAATGGCACGGTGCTGGCCACAATTCCCTTACCCATTGGAGGAATGACCCACTGGTCCGGCAGCCCCACTACTGCCAGATATAGCCTGTGTTACGCCGAGCGCTCCGGGTCCCCGCTCCTCCCCGGAGCGCTCGCTACACTCTCCTCACTGCAGCGCTCCGGTCAGATCCACTGACCCGGGGCGCTGCGATACCGCCTCCAGCCGGGATGCGATTCGCGATGCGGGTAGCGCCCGCTCGCGATGCGCACCCCGGCTCCCGTACCTTACTCGCTCTCCGTCAGTCCTGTCCCGGCGCGCGCGGCCCCGCTCCCTAGGGCGCGCGCGCGCCGGGTCTTTGCGATTTAAAGGGCCACTGCGCCGCTGATTGGCGCAGTGGTTCCAATTAGTGTTATCACCTGTGCACTTCCCTATATCACCTCACTTCCCCTGCACTTCCTTGCCGGATCTTGTTGCCATCGTGCCAGTGAAAGCGTTTCCTTGTGTGTTCCTAGCCTGTGTTCCAGACCTCCTGCCGTTGCCCCTGACTACGATCCTTGCTGCCTGCCCCGACCTTCTGCTACGTCCGACCTTGCTTCTGTCTACTCCCTTGTACCGCGCCTATCTTCAGCAGCCAGAGAGGTTGAGCCGTTGCTAGTGGATACGACCTGGTCACTACCGCCGCAGCAAGACCATCCCGCTTTGCGGCGGGCTCTGGTGAAAACCAGTAGTGACTTAGAACCGATCCACTAGCACGGTCCACGCCAATCCCTCTCTGGCACAGAGGATCCACTACCTGCCAGCCGGCATCGTGACAGTAGATCCGGCCATGGATCCCGCTGAAGTTCCTCTGCCAGTTGTCGCTGACCTCACCACGGTGGTCGCCCAGCAGTCACAACAGATAGCGCAACAAGGCCAACAGCTGTCTCAACTGACCGTTATGCTACAGCAGTTACTACCACAGCTTCAGCAATCATCTCCTCCGCCAGCTCCTGCACCTCCTCCGCAGCGAGTGGCCGCTTCTGGACTACGACTATCCTTGCCGGATAAATTTGATGGGGACTCTAAGTTTTGCCGTGGCTTTCTTTCCCAATGTTCATTGCACTTGGAGATGATGTCGGACCAGTTTCCCACTGAAAGGTCTAAGGTGGCTTTCGTAGTCAGCCTTCTGTCTGGAAAAGCCCTGTCTTGGGCCACACCGCTCTGGGACTGCAATGACCCCGTCACTGCCTCTGTACACTCCTTCTTCTCGGAAATTCGAAGTGTCTTTGAGGAACCTGCCCGAGCCTCTTCTGCTGAGACTGCCCTGTTGAACCTGGTCCAGGGTAATTCTTCCGTTGGCGAGTATGCCGTACAATTCCGTACTCTTGCTTCAGAATTATCCTGGAATAATGAGGCACTCTGCCCGACCTTTAAAAAAGGCCTATCCAGCAACATTAAAGATGTTCTGGCCGCACGAGAAATCCCTGCTAATCTACATGAACTCATTCACCTAGCCACTCGCATTGACATGCGTTTTTCCGAAAGGCGTCAGGAGCTCCGCCAGGATATGGACTCTGTTCGCACGAGGCGTTTCTTCTCCCCGGCTCCTCTCTCCTCTGGTCCCCTGCAATCTGTTCCTGTGCCTCCCGCCGTGGAGGCTATGCAGGTCGACCGGTCTCGCCTGACACCTCAAGAGAGGACACGACGCCGCATGGAGAATCTCTGCCTGTACTGTGCTAGTACCGAACACTTCCTGAAGGATTGTCCTATCCGTCCTCCCCGCCTGGAAAGACGTACGCTGACTCCGCACAAAGGTGAGACAGTCCTTGATGTCTACTCTGCTTCTCCACGTCTTACTGTGCCTGTGCGGATGTCTGCCTCTGCCTTCTCCTTCTCTGCTGTGGCCTTCTTGGACTCCGGATCTGCAGGAAATTTTATTTTGGCCTCTCTCGTCAACAGGTTCAACATCCCGGTGACCAGTCTCGCCAGACCCCTCTACATCAATTGTGTAAATAATGAAAGATTGGACTGTACCATACGTTTCCGCACGGAGCCCCTTCTAATGTGCATCGGATCTCATCACGAGAGGATTGAACTTTTGGTCCTCCCCAATTGCACTTCTGAAATTCTCCTTGGACTTCCCTGGCTTCAACTTCATTCCCCAACCCTGGATTGGTCCACTGGGGAGATCAAGAGTTGGGGGCCCTCTTGTTCCAAGGACTGCCTAAAACCGGTTCCCAGTAACCCTTGCCGTGACTCTGTGGTTCCTCCTGTAACCGGTCTCCCTAAGGCCTATATGGACTTTGCGGATGTTTTTTGCAAAAAACAAGCTGAGACTCTACCTCCTCACAGGCCTTATGATTGTCCTATCGACCTCCTCCCGGGCACTACTCCACCCCGGGGCAGAATCTATCCTCTGTCCGTCCCAGAGACTCTTGCCATGTCTGAATACGTCCAGGAAAATTTAAAAAAGGGCTTTATCCGTAAATCCTCCTCTCCTGCCGGAGCCGGATTTTTCTTCGTGTCCAAAAAAGATGGCTCTCTACGTCCTTGCATTGACTACCGCGGTCTTAATAAAATCACGGTTAAAAACCGCTACCCCCTACCCCTCATCTCTGAACTCTTTGATCGCCTCCAAGGTGCCCACATCTTTACCAAACTGGACTTAAGAGGTGCTTATAATCTCATCCGCATCAGAGAGGGGGATGAATGGAAAACGGCATTTAACACCAGAGATGGACACTTTGAGTATCTGGTCATGCCCTTTGGCCTGTGCAACGCCCCTGCCGTCTTCCAAGACTTTGTTAATGAAATTTTTCGTGATCTCCTATACTCCTGTGTTGTTGTATATCTGGACGATATCCTGATTTTTTCTGCCAATCTAGAAGAACACCGCCAGCATGTCCGTATGGTTCTTCAGAGACTTCGTGACAATCAACTCTATGCCAAAATAGAGAAATGTCTGTTTGAATGCCAATCTCTTCCTTTCCTAGGATACTTGGTCTCTGGCCAGGGACTACAAATGGATCCAGACAAACTCTCTGCCGTCTTAGATTGGCCACGCCCCTCCGGACTCCGTGCCATCCAACGTTTTTTGGGGTTCGCCAATTATTACAGGCAATTTATTCCACATTTTTCTACCGTTGTGGCTCCTATCGTGGCTTTAACCAAAAAAAATGCCGATCCCAAGTCTTGGCCTCCTCAAGCGGAAGACGCCTTTAAACGGCTCAAGTCTGCCTTTTCTTCGGCTCCCGTGCTCTCCAGACCTGACCCATCTAAACCCTTCCTATTGGAGGTTGATGCCTCCTCAGTGGGAGCTGGAGCTGTCCTTCTACAAAAAAATTCTTCCGGGCATGCTGTTACTTGTGGTTTTTTTTCTAGGACCTTCTCTCCGGCGGAGAGGAACTACTCCATCGGGGATCGAGAGCTTCTAGCCATTAAATTAGCACTTGAGGAATGGAGGCATCTGCTGGAGGGATCAAGATTTCCAGTTATTATTTACACCGATCACAAGAACCTCTCCTACCTCCAGTCTGCCCAACGGCTGAATCCTCGCCAGGCCAGGTGGTCTCTGTTCTTTGCCCGATTTAATTTTGAAATTCACTTTCGGCCTGCCGATAAGAACATTAGGGCCGATGCTCTCTCTCGTTCCTCAGATGCTTCTGAAGTTGAACTCTCTCCTCAACACATCATTCCTCCTGACTGCCTGATTTCCACTTCTCCAGCCTCCATCAGGCAAACTCCTCCAGGAAAGACCTTTGTTTCTCCACGCCAACGCCTCGGAATCCTCAAATGGGGTCACTCCTCCCATCTCGCAGGTCATGCGGGCATCAAGAAATCTGTGCAACTCATCTCTCGCTTCTATTGGTGGCCGACTCTAGAGACAGATGTGGTGGACTTTGTGCGAGCCTGCACTATCTGTGCCCGGGATAAGACTCCTCGCCAGAAGCCCGCTGGTTTTCTTCATCCTCTGCCTGTCCCCGAACAGCCTTGGTCTCTGATTGGTATGGATTTTATTACTGACTTACCCCCATCCCGTGGCAACACTGTTATTTGGGTGGTCGTTGATCGATTCTCCAAAATGGCACATTTCATCCCTCTTCCTGGTCTTCCTTCAGCGCCTCAGTTGGCTAAACAATTTTTTGTACACATTTTTCGTCTTCACGGGTTGCCTACGCAGATCGTCTCGGATAGAGGCGTCCAATTCGTGTCTAAATTCTGGAGGGCTCTCTGTAAACAACTCAAGATTAAATTAAATTTTTCTTCTGCATATCATCCTCAATCCAATGGACAAGTAGAAAGAATTAACCAGGTCTTGGGTGATTATTTACGACATTTTGTTTCCTCCCGCCAGGATGACTGGGCTGATCTTCTACCTTGGGCCGAATTCTCGTATAATTTCAGAGTCTCTGAATCTTCCTCCAAATCCCCATTTTTCGTGGTGTACGGCCGTCACCCTCTTCCCCCCCTCCCTACCCCCTTGCCCTCTGGTCTGCCCGCTGTGGATGAAATTTCTCGTGATCTTTCCATCATATGGAGAGAGACCCAAAATTCTCTCTTACAGGCTTCATCACGCATGAAGAAGTTCGCGGATAAGAAAAGAAGAGCTCCTCCCATTTTTTCCCCTGGAGACAAGGTATGGCTCTCCGCTAAATATGTCCGCTTCCGTGTCCCTAGCTATAAGTTGGAACCACGCTATCTTGGTCCTTTCAAAATTTTGTGCCAGATTAATCCTGTCTCTTACAAACTTCTTCTTCCTCCTTCTCTTCGTATTCCTAATGCCTTTCACGTTTCTCTTCTTAAACCACTTATCATTAACCGTTTCTCTCCCAAATCTGTTCCTCCCACTCCTGTTTCCGGCTCCTCGGACATCTTCTCCGTCAAAGAGATTTTGGCATCCAAAAAGGTCAGAGGGAAAACCTTTTTTTTAGTGGATTGGGAGGGTTGTGGTCCAGAAGAGAGATCCTGGGAACCAGAGGACAATATCCTAGACAAAAGTCTGCTCCTCAGGTTCTCAGGCTCTAAGAAGAGGGGGAGACCCAAGGGGGGGGGGTACTGTTACGCCGAGCGCTCCGGGTCCCCGCTCCTCCCCGGAGCGCTCGCTACACTCTCCTCACTGCAGCGCTCCGGTCAGATCCACTGACCCGGGGCGCTGCGATACCGCCTCCAGCCGGGATGCGATTCGCGATGCGGGTAGCGCCCGCTCGCGATGCGCACCCCGGCTCCCGTACCTTACTCGCTCTCCGTCAGTCCTGTCCCGGCGCGCGCGGCCCCGCTCCCTAGGGCGCGCGCGCGCCGGGTCTTTGCGATTTAAAGGGCCACTGCGCCGCTGATTGGCGCAGTGGTTCCAATTAGTGTTATCACCTGTGCACTTCCCTATATCACCTCACTTCCCCTGCACTTCCTTGCCGGATCTTGTTGCCATCGTGCCAGTGAAAGCGTTTCCTTGTGTGTTCCTAGCCTGTGTTCCAGACCTCCTGCCGTTGCCCCTGACTACGATCCTTGCTGCCTGCCCCGACCTTCTGCTACGTCCGACCTTGTTTCTGTCTACTCCCTTGTACCGCGCCTATCTTCAGCAGCCAGAGAGGTTGAGCCGTTGCTAGTGGATACGACCTGGTCACTACCGCCGCAGCAAGACCATCCCGCTTTGCGGCGGGCTCTGGTGAAAACCAGTAGTGACTTAGAACCGATCCACTAGCACGGTCCACGCCAATCCCTCTCTGGCACAGAGGATCCACTACCTGCCAGCCGGCATCGTGACAGCCTGCTTTTCTGGACCATGGCCCCCCCACCAACACAACACCATAAAAATGGACACTGCACAGCTCCACTCCAGTGTGAACTCTACCATGTGCTCCAAGCATGGGAGAAGCTAGGAATTAACCCTTTTGCAGTTTCCTGCTAATTTAAACCACCTGGGCCGGATGGGTAGAATCCAGCATTCAAAAAAAAAATGAAGGGACAAAATATAAATGTAACACAAATATAGAAAAAAGATTTTTCCACATGTTGTATGTTGATCTATTGCTTTTTTGCACAATTACCAAAACTACACTTTATTTGACTCTTGTGTCATCTATTGCATTTATTATCATTTTATACTTTTACTACAGCCACCACCTTGTGTGGGGATCTTTGACATACTGACCAAATGTTAACTTACAGAATAGTTAATAAAATATCTGGAATGTTTTGCTGAGAATGTTTGTGGGATCAGGGAACACTGCTGCTGTATGTAAAGCTCTTTTTTATGCAGTAGATACAAGACCATCACCAGTATAATATGACAGTCTATGTTTGGTCACACAGAAGATAACTAGAGCTGTAACTATATGACATTACTGTATTAGATGATCGGCTTATATCTTATGTAATTTAGCAGTTTACTGAAGGTGTGTTCATCCTATCAAACTCCTCCATCATTTTATTCCTCCTCAACTGCAATTCTACAGATGTAAGATAAAGGATTAAATATTCTATTAACTACACATCCTATTGTGCCCATCCTTCACATAACTGATGTTAAGATACATGGTAACACATTTCTTATTATTGAAAAAGCAACCGCACTGCCCATGCACAGACTGGGGGGAGCCTGTCTGTTGTATCAATGCAAGTACTCTAAAAAGGATAATCCAGCACTGGTAGTATGCAACACAGATGACCTTCTTTAATGGTCGATAAATGATTACAAGAAGTATAAATGATTACAAGAAGTAAAAACAAATACATAATGCTCGACACGTTTTGACTTTTGCAGTCTTTGTCAAGACCGAAAAGGTCGGATCGTGTCGAGAACTATGTGTTTGTTCTGACTTCTTGTAATTTTTATTGACCAATAAACACATTTATCAAAAGAGAGATTTATCAAAACCCGTGCAAAGCAAAAGTTGCCCAGCTGCCCACAGCAACCAATCAGATCGCTTCTTTCATTTTTGAAAAGGCTTCTGATAAACTAAAGAAGCAATCTGATTGGTTGCTAAGGTAACTGAGCAACTTTTTCTTTGCACAATCTTTGATAAATCTCATTTCGACTATGACGGTCTTAGTCAAGACTGTACAGTTCAAAATGCATCAATCACTACATGTTTGTTCTGACTTCTTTTCATTTTTGTGGACAAATACCCATGCGGGATAATCTTGTTTGGAATACTTACCCTTCATATTTTACTGAAGCAACAGCCTACTAAATATGAACTATATGGAAACTTGCCCATTGTGGCCATAACAAGCACACTGTGGACATGACACCTTTTCGAAATTGAAAAGCCCAGCAGTATTGCAGCTTCTGCTATTACTTACATTTAGTAAGGAACATAGTTTACACTTTTATGATGAACTATAAGGGGTGGCCAAAATTTATACCCGGTGTTCATGATTCGCCTCATTTACCGAACACAGAATACTGAATTTACAGAAAATATAATAGGCCATATAAACACTGACACAGTGCTGACTTGTATGTGCCTTTATGTAAATATATTACAGTATATACTCGAGTATAAGCCGAGTTTTTGAGCACGATTTTTCGTGCTGAAAACGCCCCACTCGGCTTATACTCAAGTGAACTCTCTGCCTGTCAATCCCTTCATCAGTGGTCTTCAACCTGCGGACCTCCAGATGTTGCAAAACTACAACTAGCTGTCCAGGCATGCTGGATGTTGTAGTTATGAAACTTCTAGAGGTCCGCAGGTTGAAGACCACTGCGGCCTTCGTCATCATCCAGCCCCCCCCCCTTTTTTTTGTTTTGTACTCACCTCCCCTCGGCGGGAAGTTAGGGTGAGCTGGTTTTGGCCATCTATGCTGCAGGGACCGTCCGGTGGGGAGGGATAGTCGTTCCGGGCTGTCCATTTTCACCGGGGGGCCTCTTCTCCGTGCTTCGGGCCTGGCCCCGGAGTAGTGACGTTGCCTTGATGACGACGCACAGGGACGTTCATGCGCAACGTCCCTGTGCGTTGTCGTCAAGGCAACGTCGCTAGGCCGGGCCTGAAGAACGGAGAAGAGGCCTCCCCGGTGAAAATGGACAGCCCGAAACGACTATCCCTCTCCACGGACGGTCCCTGCAGCATAGATGGCCCGGACCAGCTCACCCTAACTTCCCGCCGAGGGGAGGTGAGTACAAAACAAAAGGGGGGGGGTGGAGTTGTAGTTTTACAATCTCTGGAGGTCCGCAGGTTGAAGACCACTGATAAAGGGATTGACAGGCAGTGATGATGAAGGCCGCAGTGGTCTTCAACCTGCAGACCTCCAGAGGTTTCAAAACTACAACTCCCAGCATGCCTGGACAGCCGATGGCTGTCAGGGCATGCTGAGAGTTGTAGCTTTGCAACCTCTGGAGGTCCGCAGGTTAAAGACCACTGATGAAGGGATTGACAGGAGGTGATGATGAAGGGGGGGATGATGACGGGGGTCTGGATGATTACATGGGGGGATGATGTATTTTCCACCCTAGGCTTATAGTCGAATCAATAACTTTTCCTGGGTGTTTGGGGTGAAATTAGGGGCCTCGGCTTATATTCGGGTCGGCTTATACTCGAGTATATACGGTACTAACATTTCTCACAAACAATTAAAGGTCTAGCCCTTAAATAACCCCAGCTGAATCACAGTTATATAGGTTAATGTGATGTCTGTTATTTGGTTAATTTATTTTATAATTCATCTCTATCTTTTGTTTTGATAAAGGAAATATATACTACATATTCATCACAAGCATTATCGTAGCTTTATTGAATTTATGTATGCTAAACCTGAATCATAGATCATATATCTGATGTTGAAATAATGGAGTATCAAAGCCTCTGGCAACATCGGGGCGGCAACATGTAAACGAAAATATATTCCTTCAATGACGCTGATCCTTATTAAATTTATGCATGCTAAACCTGAATCATATATCTGATGTTGAAATAATGGAGTATCAAAGCCTCTGGCAACATCGGGGCGTCAACATGTAAACGATATTATATTCCTTCCATGACACTGATCATTTTAAGCCACAGTAAAGAGTATTCTTAAAAAAAAAAAATAATAATAATGTATATACACTGCTCAAAAAAAATAAAGGAAACACTAAGATAACACAATGTAACTCCAAGTCAATGACATTTCTGTGAAATCAAACTGTCCACTCAGGAAGCAACACTGATTGACAATTGTTGTGCAAATGGAACAGACAACAGGTGGAAATTATAGGCAATTAGCAAGACACCCCCAATAAAGGAGTGATTCTTCAGGTGGTGAACAATGACCACTTCTCAGTTGCTATGCTTCCTGGCTGATGTTTTGGTCACTTTTTAATGCTGGCGGTGTTTTCACTCTAGTGGTAGCATGAAACTGAGTCTACAACCCACACAAGTGGCTCAGGTAGTGCAGCTCATCCTGGATGGCACATAAATGCGAGCTGTGGCAAGAAGGTTTGCTGTGTCTGTCAGCACAGTGTCCAGAGCAGGGGCGGACATATCGCCTGTGCAGCAGGTTCAGCTGCACAGGGGCCCAGCGTGGGAGGGGGCCTGCCCTCACACGCTGGGCCGGTCCTACCATCGGACCCAGTGCACAGGGCCGCCATCAGGGGGTAAATCCATACACTTGTATGGGGCCCGGAGCTTCAGGGAGGCCCGGACGTCCCTGTACTTTTTTTTTTCCGGCTAGTCAGTGAGTGACTGCGACTGTCACTCACTGACTCCTGGCTGGGTAACTGTCAGAACTATGACCGGGCCTCATAGTCTGGGGGGCCCGCAGGACTATGAGGCCCGCTCTTTGTAGGGCGCAGGCCCCTTAAGAAGTACGGCAGGGCCGGACAGGCCGGGGGCTGATGGGAGTCGACGTGCCCCGCGCAGGCACACAAGTCTACTCCAGTCACCTGACCTGTCCCGGCGCGATCTCCAGTCCAGCAGCCTCCCGACGGATCCTCCCCGTGCAGTGGAACACTGTGACAGGAGCAGCAGCTGCACCGAACCCCGGCAGGGTAAGTGAACGGGGAGGGGGGGGGTCTGGATGGGGGCTATGTTGTTTGCAGACTACAATGGTGATGAGAGGTGCAGGGGAACAGCGGCTTGGGGTGTTATAGGGGTGATGAGAGGGGGGTTATGGGGGGTAATGAGAGGTGCAGGGGGGTGTTATAGGGGTGATGAGAGGGGGGGTTATGGGGGTGATGAGAGATGCAGGGGGGTTATGGGGGTGATGAGAGATGCAGGGGGTTATGGGGGTGATGAGAGATGCAGGGGGGTTATGGGGGTGATGAGAGATGCAGGGGGGTTATGGGGGTGATGAGAGATGCAGGGGGGGTTATGGGAGTGATGAGAGATGCAGGGGGGGTTATGGGAGTGATGAGAGATGCAGGGGGGTTATGGGGGTGATGAGAGATGCAGGGGGGTTATGGGAGTGATGAGAGGTGCAGGGGGTGTTATGGGGGTGATGAGAGGTGCAGGGGGTGTTATGGGGGTGATGAGAGGTGCAGGGGGGGTTATGGGGGTGATAAGAGGTGCAGGAGGGTGTTATGGGGGTGAAGAGAGGTGCAGGGGGGTGTTATGGGGGTGGTGAGAGATGCAGGGGGGGTTATAGTAGTGATGAGGAGAGGTGTGGGGGGGTTATAGTAGTGATGAGGAGAGGTGTGGGGGGGTTATAGTAGTGATGAGGAGAGGTGTGGGGGGTTATAGTAGTGATGAGGAGAGGTGCGGGGGGTTATAGTAGTGATGAGGAGAGGTGCGGGGGTTATAGTAGTGATAAGGAGAGGTGCGGGGGGTTATAATAGTGATGAGGAGATGTGCGGGGGGGGTTATAATAGTGATGAGGAGATGTGCGGGGGGGTTATAGTAGTGATGAGGAGAGGTGTGGGGGGGTTATAGTAGTGATGAGAGGTGCCTGGGGGGTTATAGTAGTGATGAGGAGAGGTGCAGGGGGGTTATAGTAGTGATGAGGAGAGGTGTGGGGGGTTATAGTAGTGATGAGGAGAGGTGCAGGGGGTTATAGTAGCGATGAGGAGAGGTGCGGGGGTGGTTATAGTAGTGTTGAGGAGAGGTTTGGCAGGGGTTATGAGGGTGATGAGGAATGATGAGGACACAGAGGATAAGAGGTATTATATTTAGTGGGTATAGTGTGTGGCAGGATTATATTTAGTGGGTACAGTGTATAGCAGTATTATATTCAGGGTACAGTGTGTGGCAGGGTTATATTTAGTGAGTACAGTGTATAGCAGTATTATATTCAGGGTACAGTGTATAGCAGTATTATATTCAGAGTACGGTGTGTGGCAGGATTATATTTAGTGGGCACAGTGTATAGCAGTATTATATTCAGGGTACAGTGTATAGCAGTATTATATTCAGGGTACGGTGTGTGGCAGGATTATATTTAGTGGGCACAGTGTATAGCAGTATTATATTCAGGGTACAGTGTATAGCATTATTATATTCAGGGTACAGTGTATAGCAGTATTATATTCAGGGTACAGTGTGTGGCAGTATTATATTCAGGTTACAGTGTGTGGCAGGATTATATTTAGTGGATACAGTGTATAGCAGTATTATATTTAGTGGGTACAGTGTACAGCAGTATTATATTCAGGTTACAGTGTCTGGCAGTATTATATTTAGGGTACAGTGTGGGGCAGTATTTTATTTAGTAGGTACAGTGAATAGCAGTATTATATTTAGTGGGTACAGTGTATGGCAGTATTCTATTCATGGTACAGTGTGTGGCAGTATTATATTCAGGGTACAGTGTGTGGCAGTATTATATTCAGGGTACAGTGTGTGGCAGGATTATATTCAGGGTACAGTGTGGGGCAGTATTTTATTTAGGTTACACTTTCTGGCAAGGTTATAATGATTATTGTCTTCATGCAGAGGATGAGGATCTGCTGACAAAGTGAGTAGCCAATGATGTCCGGATGTCAGACTCTGCAGAGAAGATGCAGCTGGAGGAAGACCTGGTCTCTGGACGAGATGAAGAAGAAAAGATTACAGAGAAGATATCACTTAAGTCAGAAGACGTCACTCAGGTCACTGACATCATTGTGTGTTCTTATGACTGTCCCATCAGAGCTGTAGTCACTTGTAAGTTCTGCAGTGATGATGGGTAAAACTGTGTCCAATCTGTGTCTCTTCAGCTGTTACAAAACTACAACTCCCATTGCCAGAGGCTCTTCAGACATGATGGGAGTTTTAGCTTTCCAACAGCTGGAGAACCACTTCAACCAAGGTGATCGGTGGGGGTCTCAGGCCTTGAGTTGTGTAAGGGGCCCCGAAATTTCTGATGGCAGCCCTGCCAGTGCACATATGACAGGGAAACCAGTCTTGCCCAGTCACTAAACTGCTACTTACATCTGCCCATGGGGACTTCCTGGCTGAGGTGCGTGCGGTGAGTGACATCATCGCAAGCACCTGGACCCTGACGTCCAGCGCAGAGCGTTCGATAACGTCACTTATAGCACGCACCTCTGCCAGGAAATCCTCTCAGGCAGATGTAAGTAGTGCAGGCAAGGTAAGAGTGTGTGGGTGAGTGAGAGTGTGTGTGTGTTTGTTTGTTGGGGTTATCCTACACTACCTTATGTGGGGAATCTATGCTACCTAATGTGGGGAATATATGCTATGCTACCTAATGTGGGGAAATTATGCAATGTTACCTAATGTGGGGAATATATGCTACATAATGTGAGGAAACTATGCTACCTAATGTGGGGGAACTGCTGCCTACCTAATGCAGATTAATGTGAGTTGCAGTGCAATTTTATGGCATATTACTTTTTTTTTGGGGGGGGGGGGGGGGGCCCAGGCACATTCTTTGCACAGGGGCCCTCTGTTGTCTGTGTCCTCCCCTGGTCCAGAGCATGGAGGCGCTACCAGGAGACAGGCCAGTATGTCAGGAGACGTGGTGGAGGCCATAGGAGGGCAACAACCCAGCAGCAGGACAGCTACCTTCGCCTTTGTGCAAGGAGGAGCAGGAGGTGCACTGCCAGAGCCCCGCAAAATGACCTCCAGCAGGCCACAAATGGGCATGTGTCCACTCAAACAGGCAGAAACAAACTCCATGAAGGAGGGCCAGACGTCCACAGGTGGGAGTTGTGCTTACAGCCCAACACCACACAGGATGTTTGGCATTTGCCAGAGAACACCAAGATTGGCAAATTCGCCACTGACGCCTTGTGCTCTTTACAGATGAAAGCAAGTTGACACTGAGCCCATGTGACGCTGGAGTCTGGAGACGCTGTGGAGAACATTCTTGTCAGGCCCAAGGCCTGATTATTAAAATCCTATATGTGTAGTATAAATTATAACTGTGTGTGATGGATCATCCAAGACCTGGGGGTGAGAGGTCATTCAAACTGTGGGTTTGTGTATTGCATTTTATTGGGGGTCTGGCTGTTTGTTTACATCTCCTTTGAAGTCAAAGGCTTTTTTTGAAGTCATGCACTCTGGTCCCATCATATAATCAAACAGATAAGGGGCCAGGAAGAGAGAAGACCCCCTGGTGGGATCAGAGGGGAGGGGGGAATGGAGTCTCCCTTCCAAAAAGGCAGATATATAATATTTAACATTGCTAGACTCAGTGTTTTCAAGGCTGTGCCCAAAGCTGACCATCCTAAGAACAGCTGGACTCTCACTCTCATGGACTGATACCATCATGCTGTAAGAACTTTGTCTTTTGTTTTCTGAACTTGTCTTGCAAAACTCTTTTATATATTTTGTAACTGTATGTCATTTGTTTCTGTATTTTTATATAGTCAGCACTGTGATACCTTTTATCAGATTAAATGTTTAATTAATCAGCTCTGGTCTTTGATCTCTAAATATATGAGCTCACCTTTCTGAAGGCAGCTCTGGGGGAAACACGTTTATCTAAGGGTTAATTTGGTGACTTGCTGGGACTAGTACTAGATAACCAGAGGTCTGGCGGCTTTAACCCTTGCACCCTCACACTCTCTCTAGCGTCGTAGCTGGACCGATAGGGTGTGATCGTGACAATTCTGCTGCCTGCAACATCCTCCAGCATGACCGGTTTGGCGGTGGGTCGGTAATGGTGTGGGTTGGCATTTCTTTGGGGGGCCACACAGCCCTCCATGTGCTTGCCAGAGGTAGCTTGACTGCCATTAGGTACCGAAATGAGATCCTCAGACCCCTTGTGAGACCATATGCTGGTGCGGTTGGCCCTGGGTTCCTCCTAATGCAAGACAATGCTAGACCTCATGTGGCTGGAGTGTGTCAGCATTTCCTGCAAGAGGAAGGCATTGATGCTATGGACTGGCCATCCATTCCTCAGACCTGAATCCGATTGAGCACATCTATGACATCATATCTCCATCCACCAACGCCACGTTGCCCCACAGACTGTCCAGGAGTTGGCAGATGCTTTAGTCCAGGCCACCTCATCAGGAGCATGGCAAGTCATTGTAGGGAGGTCATACAGGCATGTGGAGGAGGAGTTGAAATACTGCATGGCAAAGCTATATCCATTGTGCTAGTAGAACTTACTTTTAAAATACATTTAGCAAAAGCAGATTTAAGCATTAACAATAGGTACATTTTAGCATAATGCTTGAGGAGAAACTGACACCAAAAAGTTGACACTACAATGCATATGAAAGCTAAGTAAAATGTGTAAAATTAAAATGGCTGGTTATCCCTGCTTAGCATGTAACAATTCAAATCTGATTTTTAAACTTTAAATGTTCATGATTTAAGTCAAGGAAACTGTGCAAGACAGTAGAAAATCTACCCAATATGTTACACTGTTTTCCTAGAATGGACCTCTTTTGGACCCCTCTATTAAGAGATTCTGAGAGACTTGAGGAGATAAAATTCCTTGCTGAGCTGTAGAACATGAACATCCTTCTTCAAAATCAATGGTCTTTTCTTAAGATGATAGTTCTCCAAGTAGGCTAGATAACCGAGTTTCCCATGTAATGTTTTACTATCAAGAATTTGCTATAAAAACAGCTTGTTGATGACCACATAATGGAGACGGGAATATGAAAACTATTGAGGGTCCAAAGAGAAGGAGTCAATTTCAAGTTGAAAGTACCTTGACTGATTTGTTTAAGCACTTGGCCTAGCTTAATATACTTGGGGAAGACCACAACTTGCAAAATACCCTAAAAACATAGTGAAGGTGTTTACCCAAGTTCAGCTAGCAGCTGATGTAATTTTGCAATTCACTTGAGCTTTTGTTTATGATATCAAATTCATATTTTTATTTCTCTTGGACAGTTTTTTACATGATATATACATGCCTATATTTTGTATACATGCTTATATACAAAAAAAATCAAGGGCAAGTTCTTTACACCTTAATATTAGGATACATGATACTGGTCATATATTGACTGAATGTAATAGCCTACTATTTGGAAACTAGACAGAAATGTGCCCACTGCATCCATATGAACCACACTAAGGACAAAACTTCTACTTATACTTGCTCTTGACTTTTATTGAGTGAGAAACAATAGTTTACACTATTATTTTATAATGAACTTTAAGATCTAATAGACTATAAAATCCAATTCAATTTTCCAGTAACAATATTAGGTTGATTCTCCCAGTGAAAATACAGAATGTTTTTAAAAAAAGTAAAACCAGGTGCATATGAACATATCCTAACTAGTAGATGCCTTTATATACCATACTGTAAATGCATTGCTAACAGAATTTAACATATATAAAGATCTAGCTCTTAAATCATTTAAGATTATTCATAGTCACACAGTCAATCATTGTTACAGAGGTTTAAAAAAGATGCATATCTATCAAGGTTAACCTTTTTCCATACATTCTTTATTAACTTTAATGTCATTCAGTATTCCGTCCAGTTATCTTAAATCTCATTGGATTTTTGAATGTTAAATCTGCATATAAAAATAGAAATCACAGTCAATTACAAAACAGACCGCTTTGATATTTCTTTTATAGAAAAGATGTACATAGATGTCAGTGTTTGTGCCAAATGTCACCAGAGGGTGTGTTTTTTTTTTAAATAGAGATATTGGCAAGACTGGAGGTAAATGTGTGGGTCTGTGCCCAGTGAGTAAGGCAGTGGGAGTATAAGCTGGCTGAGCCTGCCCGGCCGCAATATTATGACCTGTTCTAGCGGCTGCAGTAGAAGTATCCCACTGCCATACTGGTCCAACTCCTTGCTGATATGTTCTGGAGGGCTCTGCCTCACACCCTCCAGAGCTGGATTGGCCAGGCATCCCCAGGTAACGCCTTGGATAAGGTTGACCTCGTGGAGAGGTACGAGGCCACCATTAAGCTCCGTGAGGGGGCGGTTAAACCCAGGAGGTCCCCACCCTTGCCTAGGTGGCTAGAAAACTCCAAAAGTCCCCAGGAGGTGTTTCCCAAAGGACCCGCCCCATTGCTATGTTGGGGGTGTCAGCAACTGGGACATGTTAGGGCCAACTGTCCCTGCGGGAATAGCCCATGGACACAAACTATGCACTGCAACCGTCCCTGTATGCCCAGAGACTGTGTACAGCGGGTAATCTCAGGGCAGGAGACTCATGTCACCTCCGCCAGGTGGAGCTGGGGGGGCGCGTCGTGGAGGCATTGTTGGACGGGGGGAGTATGGTGACCCTGGTGAGGTCCAATCTGGTGCCGCACGTGGACTACACAGGACGACAGGCGGGGCTTTGTGTATCCACGGGGACTTAAGTGACTACCCCACCGCCCTGGTGACTGTGACAACCCCAGATGGCCGGTGGACTCATGAGATGGCCATTGCTACAAAGCTTCCCCACAGACTGATTATTGGGAGGGACTTTCCAGGATTTATGTCTTTGTGGCCCCAGATAAGAGTTCCCCAGACCTGTCAGGCAGGGGTGTCCCCAATAGACTGGCCCTACTCAGGGGTGACCCCGGAACCCTAGAATCCTGAGACAGAAGCATCCACGGTTGGGGTGACCACTCCTACAGTGGAAGAGATGGAATCGTCTCCACTGCAAGTAATGGTTGGAGATGTGGAGGAGCTGCCGTCAGGTCCCGAGTTGGCAGACCTCAATGTCTACGGAGAAAATTTCGGTACAGCACAGCACCAAGACCCGACATTATGTCAGGCCTGGGAAAATGTCAATTGTGGAAGGTGCACCACAACAACCGGGGGCCGAGACTGTGTACCCCCGTTTTGTGATCCACCAGGGGATGCTGTACTGGGTTAATCAGGTGCGGGGTGAGAACGTGGAACAATTGGTGGTGCCTAAAGCATATCGGAGATTGGTGTTAGAGTTAGCCCATCAACATGTTCTAGAGGGGCACCTGGGCCAGCAGAAGACCCAGGACCGAATTTTGCAGCGCTTTTACTGGCCCAGTGTGTATAAAGAGGTCGAGTGTCACTGTGAATCTTGCCCAACCTGTCAAATAACTAGCCCCCAGCCACATTACATTAGTCCGCTGGTTCCGCTCCCAATTAACGAGGTTCCGTTTGAACGGATTGCTATGGATCTGGTAGGCCCATTGCCGAAATCCGCTCGGGGCAGTAAAACATCCTTGTAGTCCTGAACTACGCAACTCGGTATTCTGAGGCACTACCTCTGCTACAAACCTCCGCCAAACTTATTGCTAAGGAGTTAATGGAGATGTTTTCCCGAGTGGGCTTACCCAAAGAGGTGTTGACTGACCAGGGCACCCCGTTAAAGTCAAAAGTAATGAAAGAGCTCAGTAAGTTACTGCAGGTGAAAAAGCTGGGGACCTCCATGTACCACCCGCAGACGGACGGCCTGGTAGAAAGGTTTAACCAAATGTTAAAAAACATGTGGAAGTGGGTGGTGGCTAGAGATGGGAAAAATTGTGACCTTTTACTACCCTATCTCATGTTTGCAGTGCGAGAAGTGCCCCAGGCTTCTTCTGGGTTCTCGCCCTTTGAACTGCTATACGGCAGACATCCACGTGGTCTGTTAGACATAGCTAAAGAGGCATGGGAACAACAGCCCACTCCGCACAAAAGTATAGTTAAGTATTTCACTCAGGATCGGATGGAAACAGTGTTGCCCTTGGTTAGGGAACATATGGAAGCAGCTCAGCGGGCCCAGAGCAGAGTCTATAATCGCCAAACTTGGGTCCGGAATTTTAACCCGGGAGATCGGGTTAAGGTTCTGGTACCAACGGTCGACAGTAAATTCCTGTCTAGGTGGCAGGGTCCCTACGAAGTGATTGAAAAGGTAGGGGAGGTGACGTACAGGGTACACCAGCCTGGGCGAAGGAAGCCAGAGCAAGTGTACCATGTAAACTTGTTGAAACCTTGGAAAGATAGGGAGACTAGTGTGGATGATAGCCCCTGGCCAGGTTGGTTAGGAATGGAGTTTCCCGTCCCTCAGTCTGATGCGAAGGAAGCAGTTGTCACAGTGAAAATTGCTGACAACCTTTCCTTTGCACAGACTCAGGAGGCCAGGGAGTTCGTCAGTAGAAACACAGATGTGTTCTCAGACCTTCCTGGGTGTACTTCTGTCATCCGCCATGACGTTGTCACTGAACCCCAGGTAAAAATACGGTTGAAACCGTACCGGGTACCTGAGTCACGGTGACAAGCCATTTCGGAAGAAGTGCAACAAATGTTAAAGTTAGATGTCATAGAGGAATCGAAAAGGGAGTGGGCTAGTCCGATACCCAAACCAGACGGTACGTTACGGTTCTGTAACGATTTCCGGAAACTGAATTAGGTTTCCAAGTTTGATGCATATCTCATGCCCCGAGTTGATGAGCCTATTGAGAAGCTAGGACAGGCTATGTATTTTTCTGTTTTGGACCTCACAAAAGGGTACTGGTAGGTGCCCTTGATGGAGGCTGCAAAAGAGAAAACAACCTTTGTTACACCAGAAGGTTTGTTCCAGTACAAGGTGTTACTCTTTGGTTTACATGGCCCTCCCGCTACGTTTCAAAGGCTAATTGCTATTGTACTTCTGCCACGTCATCGGTATGCCTTAGCTTATCTGGACGATATCATTATCCATAATACAAACTGGGAAAGTCACCTCCCAAAAGTACAGGCAGTGGTAGACTCCCTTAGGAAGGCTGGGTTAACTGTTAACCCCCAAAAATGTGCCATAGGGTTGGAAGAGACCAAATTTCCAAGGTTCCTGGCCTTGGTGAGGTAAGAGCCGGTAGTTTTCCAGTGTTTGTGTTGCGGTGCAGACTAATATTGTGGCCGTAGTATGGCTGGAAGGCCAATCCGGGATGGCTCTTACTGGGAATGACCAAGTGCAGGGTAGGGGTCATTCCCCACCATCCAGGCCGGCTTTTGTTGGCCTTAAAGCTAGGCTGCCTGACCAGCTAAAGGGGATTTGCTAGTTGCAGCACACAGTACCAGAAAAAGCTGAGTGTGGAGTTCTTCCCTGTGGTAGCTCCAAGAGTGGAAGCTGCTGGACAGCCTAGCTGGAGGCCTGGAAAAGACTTGCTTGACGCCGCATGGCGTGAACTCAGGTTTGAACAAACACCTAAGGATTACAGGTGGACTTTTGTTACCTTTTCCTTTGTTATACATTTAAAGATTGTTTGCTGTGGGCCGTGTGTGAATAAAACACTGAACTTTGATTTGGAAAACACTGTCTCCTTGCCTCTATACTGCAACTGCACCTATTTGCCCCAAAAGTTTGGGCACACCTTCTCATTCAAAGAGTTTTCTTTATTTTCATGACTATGACTATTGTAGATTCACACTGAAGGCATCAAAACTATGAATTAACACATGTGGAATTATATACATAACAAAAAAGTGTGAAACAACTGAAATATGTCATATTCTAGGTGGAAAATGTACTCAAGTGCAGTCACAAAACCATCAAGAGCTACAAAGAAACTGGCTCACATGCAGACCGCCCCAGGAAAGGAAGACCAAGAGTCACCTCTGCTGCGGAGGATAAGTTCATCCAAGTCACCAGCCTCAGAAATCGCATGTTAACAGCAGCTCAGACCAGGTCAATGTCACATAGAGTTCTAGCAGCAGACACATCTCCAGAACTGTTAAGAGGAGACTGTGTGAATCAGGCCTTCATGGTAGAATATCTGCTAGGAAACCACTGCTAAGGACAGACAACAAGCAGAAAAGACTTGTTTGGGCTAAAGAACACAAGGAATGGACATTAGACCAGTGGAAATCTGTGCTTTGGTTTGATGAGTCCAAATTTGAGATCTTTGGTTCCAACCACCGTGTCTTTGTGCGACGCAGAAAAGGTGAACGGATGGACTCTACATGTCTGGTTCCCACTGTGAAGCATAGAGGAGGAGGTGTGCTGGTGTGGGGGTGCTTCGCTGGTGACACTGTTGGGGATTTATTCAAAATTGAAGGCATACTGAACCAGCATGGCTACCACAGCATCTTGCAGCGGCATGCTATTCCATCCAGTTTGTGTTTAGTTGGACCATCATTTATTTTTCAACAGAACAATGACCCCAAACACACTTCCAGGCTGTGTAAGGGCTATTTGACCAAGAAGGAGAGAGATGGGGTGTTGCACCAGATGACCTGGCCTCCACAGTCACCAGACCTGAACCCAATGAAGGCAAAAGTGCCAACAAGTGCTAAGCATCTCTGGGAACTCCTTCAAGACTGTTGGAAGACCATTTCAGGTGACTACCTCTTGAAGCTCATCAAGAGAATGCCAAGAGTGTGCAAAGCAGTAATCAAATCAAAAGGTGGCTACTTTGAAGAACCTAGAATATGACATATTTTCAGTTGTTTCACACTTTTTTTTTATGTATATAATTCCACATGTGTTACTTCATAGTTTTAATACCTTCAGTGTGAATCTACAATTTTCATAGTCATGAAAATAAAGAAAACTCTGGTCATAATTAGTTTAATTTCCCTCTTTGTCAACAGCACCTGAACGGAAAATTCACAATTTCACTGTGATGGATATCAAAAAGCCTAAATAAAATGGCTGAAAACTATACATATTTTGTATTGTGTTGTTATCCTCATGAATGACACTTGGACAAAACATATGATTGTATACCAGAAAGGACTTAAAATTATCCTATATCCAAAACATTAGGGATGTCCCGATACCGATACTTAATCCGATACCTGTCGTGGGACCCCCACCAACAGGTTTCACGGAGGTTCCCTGTGCACGCTACCAAACAATGCACCATGCTCAGCAGCTGAGCACGTGTCATAGCCGGGACTTGTGGCTAATGCCGAACATCACCGATTGCAGTGATGTCCAGCATTAACCCTTTAGATGCCACAATCAAAGTCGATTTAAGCATCTAAAAGTCCAGGAAGTAACTGCCGGTTAGCTCAGGGATTATGATCACTGTGGTGAAATTGCGGTGTCCCGATCAGCTGGGAGCATGGCCGAAGGTCTCTTACCGTGCTCGGTGCTGTCCCATCATTGCTCCTATACTTTAGCCAGTCATGTAAAGCAGTAAAGGAACGCCGATAACACTGATTAATGCTGTGCTATGGCAGAGCATTAATCAGTGTACGCATATCTACAGATTGCATGTAATAGTCCCCTATGGGGACAACAAAAGTGAGAAAAATGTGTTAGAAAAAATGAAATAATAATAAATATGAATAAACCCTTCCGGTGGAAAACCTTTTTTTTTTTTTTTTTTTTTTTTTAAATCAACTGATTTCAGAAAGTTGAACTGATTTGTAAATTACTTCTATTAAAAAAATCTTAATCCTTCCCGCCTTTTGCATTCACTCCAGGCAATGGAAGAGAGAAGAGAGAGGTGGATTGTGGTAAATATAAAAGCAAGTACACTAGCGATTGTTTGAGCTAGCGATTGTGTGGTTGTATACAAGAGTTTGACGTATGCAAGTGAATAAGTAAAAAAGTGAGAGGGACTTAAAATTAAGGGAGTTTAAATTGAAATAATAGATTTTTTTTTTGTACTTTTAATTTTTGCAATCCCCAAATCTAGTATGGCCTCCATGTTGGAAAATGTAGTCCAGTGTACATCTTGCACAATGTATGCAATCCTTGAACAGCAGTTTAAGGGTGCATATTGTTGTGCGAGATGTGTGCAACTTGTTCATTTGGAAGCCCAGATCCTTGATCTAGAGGAGCAACTGGCAACACTGAGATGCATTAACAACCTGGAGAGGTGTCTCCTGCTCACTGAACAAGTACTCTCTGGGGTAGAGGTGGGGGAGGATAGTGGGACAGAGGTGCAGGACAGTCAGGCAGTTTGCTGGGGTAGAGGGAAAAGTGTCAGGGAGGCTAGTCCTGAACTGGCACACCCCAACAAGTTTGCACGGTTGGCAGATGAGGGGGATGCCATTTCAGAGCTAGCAGTACTGCAGCAGGACTCTGTCTCTGACCGCCAGGGGGTTGTCTGCTCCAGTAAGGAGGGAGGGAGGAGTGCAGGGCAGACCAGACGGGTACTGGTAGTGGGGAACTCAATTATTAGGGGGACAGACAGGGCGATCTAACACAAAGACTGGGATCACCAAACTGTGTGTTGTTTTCCTGGTGCTCGAGTTCAGCACATCGCGGATTGGGTTGACAGGTTGCTGGGTGGGGCTGGAGAGGACCCGGCAGTCATGGTACATATTGGCACCAATGACAAAGTAAGAGGTAGTTGGAGTGTGCTTAAAAATGATGTCAGGGACTTAGGCCGCAAGCTTAACCCTTTAAGGACCCAGCCAATTTTCACTGTAGGACCCGGCCATTTTTTGCACATCTGACCACTGTCACTTTAAGCATTAATAACTCTGGAATGCTTTTACCTTTCATTCTGATTCCGAGATTGTTTATTCGTGACATATTTTACTTTAAAATGGTGGTAAAATTTTGTGGTAACTTGCATCCTTTCTTGGTGAAAAATCCCAAAATTTGATGAAAAATTAGACAATTTTGCATTTTTCGAACTTTGAAGCTCTCTGCTTGTAAGGAAAATGGATATTCCAAATCATTTTTTTTGATTCACATATACAATATGTCTACTTTATGTTTTCATCATAAAACTGACGTGTTTTTACTTTTGGAAGACACCAGAGGGCTTCAAAGTTCAGCAGCAATTTTCCAATTTTTCACAAAATTTTCAAACTCACTATTTTTCAGGGACCAGTTCAGGTTTGAAGTGGATTTGAAGGGTCTTCATATTAGAAATACCCCATAAATGACCTCATTATAAAAACTGCACCCCCTTAAGTATTCATAATGACATTCAGTCAGCATTTTAACCCTTTAGGTATTTCACAGGAATAGCAGCAATGTGAAAGAGAAAATTCACAATCTTCATTTTTTACACTTGCATGTTCTTGTAGACCCAATTTTTGAATTTTTACAAGGGGTAAAAGGAGAAAATTGATACTTATGTTTGTAGCCCAATTTCTCTCGAGTAAGCACATACCTCATATGTCTATGTAAATTGTTCGGCGGGCGCAGTAAAGGGCTCAGAAGCGAAGGAGTGACAAGGGGATTTTGGAGAGTACGTTTTTCTGAAATGGTTTTTGGGGGGCATGTTGCCTTTAGGAAGCCCCTATGGTGCCAGAACAGCAAAAAAAAAAGACACATGCGATACCATTTTGGAAACTAGACCCCTTAAGGAACGTAACACGGAATTAAGTGAGCCTTAATACCCCACAGGTGTTTCACGACTTTTGCATATGTAAAAAAAACAAAACTAAAATGTGTGTTTCCCCCCAAATTTCACATTTTTGCAAGGGTTAATAGCAGAAAAGACCCCCGAAAATTTGTAACCCCATCTCTTCTGAGTATGGAAATACCCCATGTGTGGACGTCAAGTGCTCTGCTGGCGCACTACAATGCTCGGAAGAGATGGAGCGCCATTGACCTTTTGGGAAAAAAATTGTTTGGAATGGAAGTCAGGGGCCATGTGCGTTTACAAAGCCCCCCGTGGTGCCAGGACAGTGGACCCCCCCACATGTGACCCTATTTTGGAGACTACACCCCTCACAGAATTTAATAAGGGGTGCAGTGAGTATTTACACCCCACTTGCGTTTGACAGATCTTTGTAACAGTGGGCTGTGCAAATGAAAAATAAAATTTTTCGTTTTCACGGACCACTGTTCCAAAAATCTGTCAGACACCTGTGGTGCGTAAATGCTCACTGTACCCCTTATTACATTACGTGAGGGGTGTAGTTTCCAAAATGGGATCACATGTGGGTATTTATTTTTTTGCGTTAATGTCATAACCGCTGTAAAATCAGCAACCCCTGTGCAAATCACCAATTTAGGCCTCAAATGTACATAGTACGCTCTCACTCCTGAGCCTTGTTGTGCGCCCGCAGAGCATTTTACGCCTAGATATGGGGTATTTCTGTACTCAGGAGAAATTGCGTTACAAATTTTGGGGGTCCATTTTTCCTTTTAACGCTTGTGAAAATAAAAGTATAGGGCAACACCAGCATGTTAGTGTAAAATGTTTTATTTTTTTACACTAACAAGCTGGTGTAGCCCCAACTTTTCCTTTTCATAGGGGGTAAAAGGGAAAAAAAGCCCCCCAAAATTTGTAGTGCAATTTCTCCCGAGTACGGAAATACCCCATATGTGGCCCTAAACTGTTTCCTTGAAATACGACAGGGCTCCAAAGTGAGAGAGCTCCATGTGCATTTGAGGACTAAATTAGGGATCGCATAGGGGTGGACATAGGGGTATTCTACGCCAGTGATTCCCAAACAAGGTGCCTCCAGCTGTTGCTAAATTCCCAGCATGCCTGGACAGTCAGTGGCTCTCCGGAAATGCTGGGAGTTGTTGTTTTGCAACAGCTGGAGGCTCTGTTTTGGAAACACTGCCATACAATAATTGTTTTAATTATTTTTTTTTTTGGGGGGGGGGGGCAGTGTAAGGGGTGTATATGTTGTGTTTTACTCTTTTTTAGGTGGTAGTGTTGTGTAGTGTTTTTAGGGTACATTGGCATGTTACGGTGAGTTTACTGCTAGGAGTTTGAGCTGCAGCGAAAAATTTGCCGCAGCCCAAACTTGAAGCAGGAAACTTACTGTAAGCCTGCCCGTGTGAATGTACACTGTACGTTCACATGGGGGGGGGCAAACCTCCAGCTGTTTCAAAACTACAAATTCCGGCATGTACTGACAGACCGTGCATGCTGGGAGTTGTACTTTTGCAACAACTGGAGACACACTGGTTGGAAAACCTTCAGTTAGGTTCTGTTACCTAACTCAGTATTTTCTAACCAGTGTGCCTCCAGCTGTTGCAAAACTACAACTCCCAGCATGTACTGATCGCCGAAGGGCATGCTGGGAGATGTAGTTATGCAATGGCTGGAGGTACGCAACTACAACTCCCAGCATGCCGAGACAGCTGATTGCTGTTTTGACATGCTGGGATTTGCAGTTTTGCAACATCTGGAGGGCTACAGTTTTAGAGAACACTGCAAAGTTATCTCCAAACTGTGGTCCTCCAGCTGTTGCAAAACTACAATTCCCAGCATGCCCTGACAGCAAACAGTTGTTTAGGGCTATATAATGGTCTCAAACTGTAGCGGTCTCAAACTGTAGCCCTCCAGCTGGTGCAAAACTACATATTCCAGCATGCCCAAACAGCTGTCTGGGCATGCTGGGAGTTGTAGTTTTGCAACATCTGGAGGGCTACAGTTAGAGACCACTGTATAATGGTCTCAAACTGTACCCTCCAGATGTTGCTAGGTAACTCACCGGCTTCCGTCAGATCCAGCCACATGTCATCGCCGCCCGCCGATCTCCGTCGCCCGCAGCCTCCGTTGCCCGCCCGGATCGGTAAGTGGATCTTCGGCGCCGGTCCCCGTCGTTTCCCCATCCTGCCCCGCCTATTGTGGGAGGGCAGGACGGGGAAAACGAAAGTAAACCCCCCCGCCCCCGATCTGCTATTGGTGGTCGCGTCTAGACCACCAATAGCAGGGATAGGAGGGGTGGCACCCTTGCCACCTCACTCCTATCGCTTCGGGGGGATCATGGGTGTCTTATCCCCCTTACATTCCGGGTCACCGGGTCTGATGATCCCCCCTGGGCATTTGCAGGGGATGCCTGCTGAATTATTTCAGCAGGCATCCCTGTCCGATCTCCGCCCAGCGCACGGCGGGGACCGGAACTGCCCCTGACGTAACTGTATGTCATGGGTCCTTAAGACCCAGGGTGTCGGGACGTAACGTTACATCATGGGTCCTGAACGGGTTAAGGCAGGGACCTCCAAGGTAATATTTTATGAAATATTACCTGTACCACGAGCCACACCAGAGAGGCAGCGGGAGATTAGGGAGGTAAACAAGTGGCTCAGAAGCTGGTGTAGGAAGGAGGGGTTTGGGTTCATGGAGAACTGGGCCGACTTCGCTGTCAGATACCGGCTCTACCATAGGGACAGGCTGCACCTCAATGGAGAGGGTGCAGCTGTGCTTGGGGAGAAGATGGCTAGAAGGGTGGAGGAGTGTTTAAACTAGGGACTGGGGGGGGAGGGAACCTACAACATAGAGGGGGAAGATAGTGTAGATAGAAAGGGAGGACTTATTAATGTACCTGGGGGTGGAGCGGGGGGAGGGGTTAGAATAGTTAATAGGAATAGGCGTTTTAGGAAAAAAACATACACCATTGAATTGCATGTTAACTAATGCGAGACGTCTGAAGAATAAAACTGACAAATTGGAGTTGAAAATGTCTGATGAGGATTATGACATAGTGGGTATAACAGAGACTTGGTTGGACGATACCTGTGACTGGGCTGTCAACATACAGGGTTATAGTCTATTCAGGAAGGATCGGACAAAACGGAAAGGGCGAGGAGTTTGTCTTTATGTAAAGTCCAGTCTGAAGGCCGCACTGCGGGAGGATATATGGGAGGGAAACGATAATGTGGAGTCATTATGGGTAGAAACATATGGAGATAAGAATAAAAAAAATTTGATATGGGGTTTGCTATAAGCCACCAAACATAATGGAAGAAGCAGAAGATCAATTACTGAGGCAAATAAACAAGGCAGCAAATCAAAATGATGTGATAATATTGGGGGACTATCCTGATATAAACTGGGAGACTGAGACCTGTGAATCTCATAAAGGAAACAGGTTTCTGGCTATTATCTTTCCCATATGGTGCAGGGCCCGACCAGAGGGGGCGCCCTACTGGACTTAATTATATCCAACACAGCTGACAGAGAAACTAATGTGCAAGCAGAAGGACACCTAGGAAATAGTGATCACAATATAATACATTGTAACTTGTTCTTCAATAAGGGAATCTCTCGAGGGGCCATAAAAAACAATGAACTTTAGGAAGGCAAAGATCGATCAACTCAGAGATGCCCCTAACAATATAAAATGGGATAATGTCCTCAAAAACAGGAATACTGACACTGAATGGGAGACTTTTAAAAATATCTTAAATTCTCACTGTAAGATGTATATACCTTATGGGAATAAAAGGGTCAGAAATAAAAGAAAACCAATATGGATGAATAAGAACGTTAAAGGGGTATTCCTGGCCAAAACTTTTTTTTATATATCAACTGGCTCCGGAAAGTTAAACAGATTTGTAAATTACTTCTATTAAAAAATCTTAATCCTTCCAATAGTTATTAGCTTCTGAAGTTGAGTTGTTGTTTTCTGTCTAACTGCTCTCTTATGACTCACGTCCCGGGAGCTGTGCAGTTCCTATGGGGATATTCTCCCATCATGCACAGCTCCCGCGACGTGACATCATCATTGAGCAGTTAGACAGAAAACCTCAGAAGCTAATAACTATTGGAAGGATTAAGATTTTTTAATAGACGTAATTTACAAATCTGTTTAACTTTCCGGAGCCAGTTGATATGTATATAAAAAAAGGTTTTGCCTGGAATACTCCTTTAAGGGTTAATACATGACAAAAATAAAGCAATTAAACTACTTAACCCCTTGGGGACGGAGCCCATTATGACCCTAAGGACGGGAGCATTTTTTGCAAATCTGACCACTGTCACTTTAAGCATTAATAACTCTGGAATGCTTCTACTTATAAATTTGATTCCGAGATAGTTTTTACGTGACATATTCTACTTTATGTTAGTGGTAAATTTTCGGCGATACTTGCATCCTTTCTTGGTGAAAAATGCAAAAATTTCATGAAAAATTTGAAAATTTTGCATTTTTCTAACTTTGAAGCTCTCTGCTTATAAGGAATATGAATATTCCAAATAAATTATATATTGATTCACATATACAATAGGTCTACTTTATGTTTGCATCATAAAATTGATGAGTTTTTACTTTTGGAAGACACCAGAGGGCTTCAAAGTTCAGCAACAATTTTCCAATTTTTCGCAAAATTTTCAAAATCGGAATTTTTCAGGGACCAGTTCAGGTTTGAAGTGGATTTGAAGGGTCTTCTGGTTAGAAATACCCGATAAATGACCCCATTATAAAAACTGCACCCCTCAAAGTATTCAAAATGACATTCAGTAAGTGTGTTAACCCTTTAGGTGTTTCACAGGAATAGCAGCAAAGTGAAGGAGAAAATTCAAAATTTTTTACACTGGCATGTTCTTGTAGACCCAGTTTTTGAATTTTTACAAGGGGTAAAAGGAAAAAAATCCTCTCAAAATTTGTAACCTAATTTCTCTCGAGTAAGAAAATACCTCATATGTGTATGTCAAGTGTTCGGCGGGCGCAGTAGAGGGCTCAGAAGCGAAGGAGCAACAATGGGATTTAGGAGAGTGAGTTTTTCTGAAATAGTTTTTGGGGGGCATGTCCCATTTAGGAAGCCCCTATGGTGCCAGGACAGCAAAAAAAAACCACATCGCACACTATTATGGAAACGACACCCCTCAAGGAACGTAACAAGGGGTACGATGAGCCTTAACACCCCACAGGTGTTTGACAACTTTTTGATAAAGTCAGATGTGTAAATGAAAAAAAAAATTTTTTCCACTAAAATGCTGGTTTTTCCCCAAATTTTACTTTTTTACAAAAGGTAATAGGAGAAAATGCCCCCCAAAAGTTGTAACCCCATTTCTTCTGAGTATGGAAATACCCCATGTTTGGACGTCAAGTGCACTGCGAGCGAACTACAACGCTCAGATGAGAAGGAGCACCATTGAGCTTTTAGAGAGATAATTTGTTTGGAATGGAAGTCGGGGGCCATGTGCCTTTACAATGCCCCCCGTGGTGCCAGAACAGTGGACCCCCCCCACATGTGACCCCATTTTGGAAACTACACCCCTCACGGAATGTAATAAGGGGTACAGTGAGCATTTACACCCCACTGGTGTTTGACAGATCTTTGGAACAGTGGGCTGTGCAAACAAAAAAATTAAATTTTTCATTTTCACGTACCACTGTCCCAAAAATCTGTCAGACCCCTGTGGGGCGTAAATACTCACTGTACCCCTTATTACATTCCGTGAGGGGTGTAGTTTCCAAAATGGGGTCACATGTGGGTATTTATTTTTTTGAATTTATGTCAGAACCGCTGTAAAATCAGCCACCCCTGTGCAAATCACCAATTTTGGCCTCAAATGTACATAGTGCGCTCTCACTCTTGAGCCTTGTTATGCGCCCGCAGAGCATTTTACGCCCACATATGGGGTATTTCCGTACTCAGGAGAAATTGCGTTACAAATTTTGGGGGTCTTTTTTTCCTTTTACCTCTTGTGAAAATAAAAAGTAAAGGGCAACACCAGCATGTTAGTGTAAAAAAATTTTTTTTTTACACTAACAGGCTGGTGTAGACCCCAACTTTTCCTTTTCATAAGGAGTAAAAGGAGAAAAAGCCCCCCAAAATTTGTAGTGCAATTTCTCCCGAGTACGGAAATACCCCATATATGACCCTAAACTGTTTCCTTGAAATACGACAGGGCTCCAAAGTGAGAGAGCTCCATGCGCATTTGAGGACTAAATTAGGGATTGCATAGGGGTGGACATAGGGGTATTCTACGCCAGTGATTCCCAAACAGGGTGCCTCCAGCTGTTGCTAAACTCCCAGCATACCTGGACAATCAGTGGCTGTCCGGAAATGCTGGGAGTTGTAGTTTTGCAACAGCTGGAGGCTCCGTTTTGGAAACACTGCTGTACAATACGTTTTTCATTTTTATTGGGGGGGGGACAGTGTAAGGGGGTGTATATGAAGTGTTTTACTCTTTATTAGGTGTTAGTGTAGTGTAGTGTAGTGTTTTTAGGGTACATTCACACTGGCGGGTTACGGTGAGTTTCCCGCTAGGAATTTGCGCTGCAGCAAAAAATTTGCCGCAGCTCATACTTGAAGCAGGGAACTTGCTGTAAACCCGCCCGTGTGAATGTACCCTGTACGTTCACATGGGGGGGGGGGGGGGGGGCCAAACCTCCAGCTGTTTAAAAACTACAACTCCCAGCATGCACGGTCTGTCAGTACATGCTGGGAGTTGTAGTTTTGCAACAGCTGGAGGCACACTGGTTGGAAAACCTTCAGTTAGGTTCTGTTACCTAACTCAGTATTTTCCAACCAATGAGCCTCCAGCTGTTGCAAAACTACAACTCCCAGCATGCACGGTCTGTCAGTACATGCTGGGAGTTGTAGTTTTGGAACAGCTGGAGGCACACTGGTTGGAAAACCTTCAGTTAGGTTCTGTTACCTAACTCAGTATTTTCCAACCAATGAGCCTCCAGCTGTTGCAAAACAACAACTCCCAGCATGCACGGTCTGTCAGTACATGCTGGGAGTTGTAGTTTTGAAACAGCTGGAGGCACACTGGTTGGAAAATACTGAGTTGGGTTCTGTTACCTAACTCAGTATTTTCCAACCGGTGTGCCTCCAGCTGTTGCAAAACTACAATTCCCAGCATGTCTGATCACAGAAGGGCATGCTGGGAGATGTAGTTATGCAACAGCTGGAGGTACGCAACTACAACTCCCAGCATGCCGAGACAGCTGTTTTCTGTGTGGGCATGCTGGAATTTGTAGTTTTGCAACATCTGGAGTGCTACAATTTAGAGACCACTGAACAGTGATCTCCAAACTGTGGACCTCCAGATGTTGCAAAACTACAACTCCCAGCATGCCCAGACAGCAAACAGCTGTGTGGGCATGCTAGGAGTTGTAGTTTTGCAAGATCTAGAGGGCAGTATAGAGATCACTGTGCAGTGGTCTCTAAACTGCAGACCTCCAGCTGTTGCAAAACTACAAATTCCAGCATGCCCACACAGCAAACAGCTGTCTGGGCATGCTGGGAGTTGTAGTTTTGCAACATCTGTAGGGCTACAGTCTAGAGACCACTATAGTGGTCTCAGACTGTAGCCCTCTAGATGTTGCTAGGCAACTACTCACCGGCTTCCATCGCATCCGGGAGCGCCGTCCTCTTCTGCCGCACGCCGCCGCAGAGCTCTGTCGCCGACCGCCGATCCCCATCGCTCCGCTGCCTCCGGAGGGGTAAGTGGACTCCGGCGCCGCTCCTCTTCGTTTTCCCCGTTTTGCCCCGCCTATTGTGGGAGGGCAGGACGGGGAAAACGAAAGTAAACCCCTCCGCCCCAGATCTGCTTTTGGTGGTCGCGTCT
Source organism: Hyla sarda (assembly GCF_029499605.1). Taxonomy (NCBI): domain Eukaryota; kingdom Metazoa; phylum Chordata; class Amphibia; order Anura; family Hylidae; genus Hyla; species Hyla sarda. The sequence continues at coordinate 90,368,150 of NC_079191.1, read as the reverse complement.
AGACCACCAATAGCAGAGATAGGAGGGGTGGCAACTCTGCCACCTCACTCCTATCGCTTTAGGGGGATCGTGGGTGTCTTAGACACCCGCGATCCCCCTTCTATTCCGGGTCACCGGGTCACCATAGACCGGTAATGACCTGGAATCGGCGCAAATCGCAAGTGTGAATTCACTTGCGATTTGCGCCGATCGCCGACATGGGGGGGTCTAATGACCCCCCTGGGCATTTGCACGGGGTGCCTGCTGATAGATATCAGCAGTCACCCCGGCCCGGTCCCCGCCCAGCGCGCGGCAGGGGCCGAAATTCCCACGGGCGTATGGATACGCCCTTCGTCCATAAGTACCAGGACGCAAGGGCGTATGCATACGCCCTTCGTCCCCAACAGGTTAAAGAGGACGGCAGTGAAGAAGCATTAAAAAGCTATAGAGTAAAGTGTAAAATGTGTAAAAAACAGATAAAATCTGCAAAAATAGAGACAGAAAGACTCATTGCCAAAGAGAGTAAAACTAACCCCAAAATGTTGTTTAACTATATAAATTGCAAAAAGGTAAAAAATGAAGAAATTATAAACAGGGATCAGGAAAAAGCTAATATATTAAACAAATTCTTCTCCACTGTATTCACAGAGGAAATGCGGCATGCAAGATCACGGGGGTCCACAGCGGCGGGACCCCCGCGATCAGGCATCTTATCCCCTATCCTTTGTATAGGGGATAAGATGTCTAAACACTGGAGTACCCCTTTAAAGTGTTAAAAAAAAATAATAAATGTAAATCATCCATTTTTTCCCATTTTACCCTCAAAAAAGCATAAAAAATAATTAATAAACATATTTGGTATTGCCGCGTGCGTAAAACTATGAGCTATCAAAATATATTGTTAATTAACCCGTACAGTGAACAGCGTAAATGTAAAAAAATAAAAAATTCCAAAATTGCTAAAAAACCTAAGCAAAAGTGTTACCGTTAAAAACTACAGATCAAAGAGTCAGAACTAATATCCTCTAGGGGGGAGGGGCTTGCTGAGCATGGCGGGCGTTCTGAAGTGCTGATGCACTGAAGGAGAGCCGGCTGATTCACCGGTGTTTCTACCCCAGCACTCAATTCACCGGTGTTTCTACCCCAGCAACAATTCCAGGAGTATGTCTTAAAGAACACGGAATAAGGCAAAGAAAAATAGCCCACTAAAACTAACAGAAATTTACCTCCCTGTAAACCGGGGTGTGAGTCCTGCCACAGGAGGACGAGGACGGGCTGCTGCTATGTCGGCTGGTACCCCGCTTAGCAAAGTGAAAGCAAACTCCCCCATGAGCCTGGGACGAGGAGGCTCTCGCGCGCAGATGGATTCACATGCACCGCAGAACGCCACATTGGAGGAGAGCGGCGTAGAGTCACAAGCTCGCGGCAAGGGGGAGGCTCCCCTGGAGAGACGTAGGGGAAGTGTCCGAAGACCGGAGCTCACCATAGCCTGAGACTGGAGCCCACGCTCCCCAGCGGACGCCAAAGGAGCAAGAAAGGACCTACTCAGCAGTGGTGTCCACAGAAATATTGACAGGCAGCGGCAGACGTGAGAGAGATGGAGGAGATACCTATCTACACACCCCATGGCTCCCAAAACTTCCTTCAGGACAACAGACGGTGAGCACAAGCGATGAGTGGGGGACATTTGATAAAGCAGTATCTGTAGATGCAATAGGAAAATTGTGTTTAAAGGAAGGGGACTCTATAACTAATATGGATGTATTGAGTATTACACCTAAAGTTCCCTCACTAGCTTCACTCTCGGCCCCTATAGCCTTTAGCCCAGCTAAGTGTAAGATCCAGCCTGCTGTTTAAGTCACCATCACCCAAAAATCTAATGGGTGAAATAAACCAGCTACACCCTCCTAATCCCAATGCTTCTCAAATAAGAAACAGCCTTGACTCTACAGCCCCGGTCTCTGAGGCTTCAATGAGACAGATGCTGGCTGAATTGCAGTCCTCTTTTGCAACAATTCTACAAGGGGCAGTCACACAAATACAGCATGAAATCCATGATCTGGGTCAGCGTACATCTCACATTGAAGATAAAGTGGAGCAAATAGTAGTACATCAAAATAAAATAGTGGACTCAGTGGACAATTTAAAACAGGAGGTTGAGACACTCAAAATTAAAATAGCGGACATGGAAGACCGCAATAGGAGGAACAACCTCCGGGTGAGGGGAATACCCGAGCTTATTAAACAGGAAGAGCTGCTTGCATTTGTAACGGAATATTTTTTGAACCTGGTGCCACAACTTTCAACTATGGACCTCTTGATAGATTGTATCCATAGATTGCCTAAGGCTAAAGGAGTCCCCCCCCCCAATTATCCCAGAGATATAATATTACAAATCCACTTTTTCCAGACCAAGGAGAAAATTATGACAGCAATTAGGAACCCCCCTCAATTACACAAGAGATTTAAAAATCTTGCTATTTTCCCAGATCTGTCTCCATTCACCATGATGCGCCGCCGGGAATTTGCGCAGGGTACTCATTTACTAAGGAAAAATGACATTGTATACAAGTGGGGAATCCCTGTTAAGATCATAATATCCCATAAAGGGAACAAATATGTTGCTAACACTCCTAAGGCTCTATTGGATCTCTGCCAAGAGTGGGGTATACTACCCAAGGTTTACCAAGAAGCAGATGCAGGGAAGGACCCCCCTTATATGTATCGGCAGAGTGGACAACAGTTACTCATAAGAAAACAAATTGGAGAAATCGCAACTCCCAAAACTGAACTTATGAAAGATTTATGTGACCTACTGATTATTTTTATTTTGCTCTGCTTTAAGGCAGTGACATGCCAATCCTGAGAATAACTTTTGATAAACCGGAATTTTTCTTTTTTCTTTTTAGGTTGGAAAGGTTCCGACCGTTCCCTCTGAGGGCGTACTCTAGTCGCCATTATGACTCAAGTTTTTTCTTGTCCCTTTCTGTTTTCCTTTTTTCTTTTTTTTTCTATTATAGATGCTAACCTGGTTTCCTTTTCCTTTTTTTCAGTTAAATAAAGCAGAATGTTCATCTGTAGCGGGTCCTTATCAGCTTAGGGAAAACAAGAATAGTGACACATATGCAGTATGACCCTAAATAGACAATAGACACCAAAATAGGTTTCTTAAAGGAGTGCTGAAGAAACTAATTGGTTTTAAGGAAGATAAAATAATTATTATGGGAGATTTTAACCAATCATTATGGCCGTCAGTCGATACTACCTCCAGGAATGTATCAAAAGAACCAACCCCCTTATGTCAGACCATGAGCCATTACGCACGGTACGATGTCTGGCGAATTAAGCATCCTACGGAACATGATTTTACCTTTTACTCTAATGCCCATAAAGTTTATACCCATATAGATTTTTTTTTGGTATCTAAAATATATGGGATATCACTTTAGCCTCAGAGATTCCCACTATAAGTTGGTCGGATCACGCACCGATAGTTTTGACTATAGGCGAAAACTTGGGGAACCCCGCACATTATATATGGCTGGCAAAGCTTGTTATTCTTCGGGAGGGCAACTTCCAGAAGAAATTATCTAAACAGATACAGGATTATTTTGAAATTAACAAATTATCTGTTACATCTCCAGCTTATCTTATGGTGTGCATTCAAAGACACGGTGAGAGGCCAGATTATCAGCAAAACATCCTTTCAGAGGAGGACAAATAGCAATAAAAGAATCAAAATTATGACTGATTTAGCAGAATTACATAGGCAAAATAAAAAAATATTTAATTCTGGTACCGCATCCCAAATAAAATCATTAATAGAAGAACTACATGAGTTAGATCTCTATAAATATAACTCAGCACTCCAAGAAATTAAGTTAAATAATTATTGGCTGGCAAATAAACCTGGGCGTTTTCTAGTTAAACTACTCAGAAAAAGAGCTCGGCAGAGACAAATTCATTATTTGGATCTCCCTTCGGGAATTAGAGCACAAGACCCCCAAAGTGTAGCAGATGGATTTGCTGCTTATTATGAAAACCTATATAATTTGAGATTAGATCACACACTCAAACACCCTACTAAAAAATTAATAGTCAACTTTTTATCTAAAATAAATTTGCCATCCCTTTCTGGTGCTCAAACTGAAAAATTAGGTCTCCTGTTTATGGAAGAAGAGATAAGGAAAGCCATAAAGAACCTTAAGGCCTTTAAATCACCAGGCCCAGATGGTTTGATTAATGAATTCTATAGGCTACATGCAAATAATATCATTCCATACTTAACAAAATTATTTAATGATATATTAGAGACAGGCCAGATTCCAAAAGAAATGTTAGAGGCAGTGGTGGTGGCCATACCCAAGGAAGGTAAAGACCCTACATCACCATCCAATTTTAGACCCATATCCCTCCTAAATACAGATCTCAAACTATATGCTAAACTTTTAGCGGGAAGGATAGGGGAATACTTACCATTGATAATATCCACAGATCAAGTTGGGTTCGTCCCGGGGAGACAGTCCTTAGATGGGACTAGAAGAGTACTGAATGTGATGGCGGAAGCCAGTGGTGATCGGACGCCTTCTCTGCTACTTGCTCTAGATGCGGAGGTGTTCAACCGCCTACATTGGGGGAATTTGGAGATGGTTCTGGAGAAATTTGGGGTCTCCCGAAAGGTGATAGGGGGAATTATGGCACTCAACTTCCATCAGCCAGAGTAAACCTGGGAGGTACGGTGTCCAGAGTTTTTTCTCCAATGGCATCTCCAATGGCACGCGCCAGGGCTGCCCCTTGTCCCCATTTATATTTATAATTGCAATGGAGCTGTTGGCCCAAGCCATTCGTGATGCTTCAGGGATAAGGGGCATTCCAATAGGTGGTGTGGACCATAGAATTGGGTAATTTGCGGACAATTTGATCCTTACCATCTCCGAACCTAAATGCTCATTGGAGGCAGCGATGGTGCTACTAGATCAATTAAGTGAGGTCAGCTATTACAAGTTGAATTTATTTAAAACAGTTGCTTTACCGATTTCCTTATCATATGCATGTAAGAGAGACCTGGAGGCTAACTATTCTTTTATTTGGGCTGATGAGGCTCTTACCTACTTGGGTATTAGGTTGACCACTTCTCCACTTCAGACATTTAGGATTAATTGTGATTTACTTCAGAAACAATTAAAAATAATATAGAAGCATATACCAAATTTTCACTGTCATGGTTAGTCCGAATATCAGTAACAAAAATGGTATTGCTCCCAAAAATGTTGTATGTTTTTACAAATCTCCCTCTCAAGATCTCACCAGATAAGATAAAGAAACTACAGTCTATATTATCGAAATTCATTTCCAATAATAAGCCAACTAGAGTAGCAGCTAAAACTCTCTATAGACCTATAACAGAAGGAGCCTTGGATGTCCGGAGTTATTAAAATACTACCAAGCCATACATCTAAATCAACTCCAAAGTTGGTGGCATAACGACTCTAAATTAAAATGGGTTGAGGTGGAGTGTTCTATGTACAAGATGCCATCACTAAATATTGTCCTTTGGGCTGCTTTTCTCCAGGATAAACCTCCTCCCACGATCAGTCTAACAGCTGCAGCAGGCATAGAGGTATGGTTAAGGTCTAATATCATTGAGACATTGGGATGTCTTAGCTATAATGGAAGTTATTCAATATTTGCTCCCTGAGACAGATTTCTCGGGCTGGATAGGGAGGGGGATAGAGGTTATGGGGGACATTGCGCAGGGGAACTCCCTAATCCCGTTTGATATGATTTGTGCAAAATATAACCTTTTGAATAAAGATTTTTTTTAGTTTTTACAACTACGCCATCTGGTGGCAAACTTTAAATTTAAGAAGAAAACTGTGAACCCCTGATATGAGAATTTCTTTTCAAATCCGGTCAGGAACAAAGGGAGAACATCGTTATCGTATAAAGCTTTGCAAACTATAGAGCAAATAGCAACACCGAAATTTATAAAGGATTGGGAACGGGACCTTGGAGTCACTGTCCCCCAGGAGCTTTGGATACCATATTTTTCCCTCCCCACAATCCTTTCAGGGTGTGTTTCCCATTTTGAAGTGACACGTAAATTATTGTATAGGTGGTATTTTACACCTTTGCGAATGGCAAAGTTTGGACCCAGAGTGTCAACTATGTGTTGGAGATGTGGAGGGGAACAAGGTTCCCTCCTGCACATATGGTGGAACTGTAGGATTACTACCGAGGTATGGCAGAATGTTCTTTTACTACTAAACAAACTGGTAGGGAATATACCTTGGGGACCTGAAGTAGCTTTACTGACACTGGGTCTAAATAGGTTACCATTATCAAAGCGAATAATTGTCTTTCATACAGTATCCGCTACTAGAATAGCGATAGCTAAAAGATGGAAGTCTATAGAGATCCCATCCTTGATGGAGATAACCAACTCACTTAAATCTGTTTACATTATGGAGTCGCTGAGATTTACCAGAACAATAAATCCTACTAAACATAAAGTAGAATTGCAGATTTGGGAAGATTTCAAACTTAAACTAGAGGAGAATAGGTAGTAGGGAGCTGTGTTAGAAGGGATAGTTGTTTTTTTTCTGTATAACTACAGGGGAAACTACTAGACTAGACCAGAAGTTAGTAGTTAGAATTTTCTTTTTATTTATATTTTATTTTCTGTTTGTTTCTTTCCCTATTGTATTTTGCATGTATCTGCATATATTGCTAACATGGTGATAATTGTTAAATGGCATTTAACTTAATAAAGTATTTAAGACAAAAAAAAAATACAGATCACAACGCAAAAAAAATAAAAAATAATTAGCCCTCATACCGCCCCATATATGGAAAAATGAGAAAGCTATAGGTGGTCAAAATAGGGCAATTTCAAACATACTAATTTTGTTAAAATAGTTTGAGATTTTTTTTAAGCGGTACAATTATAGAAAAGCATAGAACATGTCATGTTTACCGTAAAGTGTACAGAGTGAAAACAAAACCTTCCAAAATTTGCTAAATTGTGATTTTCTTTACAATTTTCCCACATAAATAATATTTTTTGGGTTGCGCCGTACCTTTAATGGTAAAATAAGTGATGTAATTACAAAAAAATTGGTGAAGCAAAAAACAAGCCCTCTTATGGGTCTGTGAATGGAAATATAAAAGAGTTATGATTTTTAGAAGGCGAAGAGGAAAAAACTAAAATGCAAAACTAAAATTAGCCTGGTCCTTAAGGCCATATAAAATAATGTAAATAATAATAAACATAAACATATGTGGTATCGTTGTGTGTGTAAATATCCAAACTATTAAAATATAACTTAAATTATACTTCATGGTCAATGGCGTAAATGTAGAAAATACCAAAGTGAACAATTGCGTATTTTTGGTCACTCCATATACCCTAAAAAATGTTATCAAACCGATCAAAAAGTCCAATCGAATCAAAAATAGCACCGATAAAAATTACAGGCCCTAAAAATGATCTCCCCCCCATACATCACTGTATATGGAAAAATAAAAGTTATAGAGGTCAGAAGAGGACAATTTTAAGCATAGTAATTTTGGTGCATTTTTTTTATAGAAAGTAGTAAAATAAAATAAAATAAAATAAAACCTAAAAGATAGGTATCATTGTAATCGTATAAACCTACAGAATCAAGATAACGTGTAATTTTTTATCAAAAAGTGCTCTGCGGAGAAACGGAAACCCCCAAAAGTTACAAAATGGCTTTTTCATAGTTATTTCAGTCATAGTTAGATAAGGTTGAAAAAAAGACAAAAGTCCATCTAGTACAACCAAAAGCCCTACTGTGTTGATCCAGAGGAAGGCAAAAAAAAAAAAAAAACATGATGCCAATTGCCCCATGAGAGGAAAAATTCCTTCCTGACTCCAATATGACAATCAGAATAAATCCCTGGATTAATGTTCTATGCACATAGATCTAGTATCCATATCCTGTAATGTTATTACTCTCTAGAAAAATGTCCAGGCCCCCCTTAAACTTGTTTATTGAATCAGACATCACACTTCATGTGGTAGAGAGTTCCATATCCTCACTGCTCTTACAGTAAAGAATCTCTGTCTGTGATGATGGTGAAACCTTCTTTTCTCTCGATGTAGAGGATGCCTCTTTGTTATGGTTATATTGGCCTCGGTATAAAGTGATCACTAGAATGATCTCTGTACGTTCCATTCATATATTTGTACATACCTTCTATGGCAATCCTTCTCTCTGTGTCAGTTTTTGCTAATTTTATTTCTTGTTTGCATAATGTATTCTTCTAATTATAATTTTTAAGGCCTCCCCACTACCTTCTTGTTTTAGTAGTCCAAATGTCTTCCTCTTATCATTTATCACATTCCTAACTGTTTTGGTTAACCACACTGGTCTTCTCCCATTTCTAACTCGTTTGTTTCCCTAGTGTATATGTCATTCACAAGATCTATTTAGGATGCTCTTAAAAATGTCCCATTTAGCCTGTGTACTTGTATTACTAAGGGGGAGGTCCCAATCTATGTCAATGAGGTCCTCTTTTAGTTGGTGATTATTAGCCTTCCTGAAGTTTAATGTTTTTGTAGCCCCAGTAGTAGACATCCTCTTATAGGATAAATGGAAATTTCTTATTCTGTGGTCACTATTACCAAAATGACCCCCCGCCTCTATCTCAGATGCTATGTCTGGCCTATTGATTAGTATCAGTTCCAGAAGTGCCCCCCCGCCCCCCCTCTTGTTTGGTCCTGCACTAGTTTGGAAAGGTAATTGTCCCTAAATATTGCCAAGAACCTGTTTCCCTTGCTGTACCTGCAGGTATTAGCTTCCCAGTCTATATTAGTGTAGTTAAAGGCCCCCATAATAATGATGTCACCCTGTTATGGAATGTCTACTTGTGTGTTTGTAAACCTGAAAACCACATGGAGTTTACCCCTTAAGGACCAAGGGTGTACAGGTACGCCTTTGCTCCCTGGTACTTAAGGACCAAGGGCATACCTGTACGCCCGTGGGAATTTCGGTCCCCGCCGCGTGCCGGGCGGGGACCGGGCCGGGGTGACTGCTGATATCTATCAGCAGGCACCCCGCGCAAATGCCCAGGGGGGTCATCAGACCCCCCCCATGTCGGCGATCGCCGCAAATCGCAAGTGAATTCACACTTGCGATTTGCGGCTATTCCGGGTCATACGGGTCTATAGTGACCCGGTGACCCGGAAAATAAAAGGGATCGCGGATGTCCTAGACACCTGGATCCGACGGAAGCCGGTAAGTTACTTAGCAACATCTGGAGGGCTACAGTCTGAGACCACTATAGTGGTCTCTAAACTGTAACCCTCCAGATGTTGCAAAACTACAACTCCCAGCATGCCCAGAGAGCTGTTTAGGCATGCTGGGAGTTGCAGTTTTGCAACAGCTGGAGGTCTACAGTTTGAGACCACTGCACAGTGATCTCTATACTGTGCACCTCCAGATCTTGCTAAACCACAACTGATAGCATGACCACACAGCAGTTTGCTGTCTGGGCATGCTGGGAGTTGAAGTTTTGCTACATCTGGAGGTCCAAAGTTTGGAGACCACTGTGCACTGTGCACTGTCTCTAAACTATAACTCTCCAGATGTTGCAAAACTGCAACTCCCAGCATGCCTAAACAGCAAACAGCTGTCTCTGCATGCTGGGATTTGTAATTGTGTACCTCCAGCTGTTGCATAACTACATCTCCCAGCATGCCTTTCGGCGATCAGTACATGTTGGGAGTTGAAGTTTTGCAACAGCTGGAGGCATACTGGTTGGAAAATACTGAGTTAGGTAACAGAACCTAACTAAGGGTTTTCCAACCAGTGTGCCTCCAGCTGTTGCAAAAGTACAACTCTCAGCATGCACGGTCTGTCAGTACATGCTGGGAGTTGTAGTTTTGAAACAGCTAAAGGTTTGCCCCCCCATGTGAATGTACAGGGTACATTCACACTGACGGGTTTACAGTAAGTTTACTACTTCAAGTATGAGCTGTGGCAAATTTTTTGCCGCAGCGCAAACTCCTAGCGGTAAATTCACTGTAAACCTCTGCCAGTGTGAACGTACCCTAAAAACACTACACTACACTACACTAACACATAATAAAGGGTAAAACACTACATATACACCCCCTTACATTGTCCCCCCAATAAAAATAAAAAACGTATTGTACGGCAGTGTTTCCAAAACAGAGCCTCCAGCTGTTGCAAAACAACAACTCACAGCATTTCCGGACAGCCACTGACTGTCCAGGCATGCTGGGAGTTTAGCAACAGCTGGAGGCACCTTATTTGTGAATCACTGGCATAGAATACCCCAATGTCCACCCCTGTGCAATCCCTAATTTAGTCCTCAAATGCGCATGGCGCTCTCTCACTTCAGAGCCCTGTCGTATTTCAAGGAAACAGTTTAGGGCAACATATGGGGTATCTCCGTACTCGGGAGGAATTGCACTACTAATTTTGGTGGCTTTTTTTCCTTTTACCCCTTATGAAAAATAAAAGTTGGGGTCTACACCAGCCTGTTGGTGTGACCAGTTCCTGAGGTAGACTGTTCCATAAGTTCACAGTTCTCATGGTAAAGAAGGCGTGTCGCCCCTTGAGACTAAACTTTTTCTTCTCCAGACGGAGGGAGTGCCCCCTCGTCCTTTGTGACCCCATTTTGGAAACTACACCCCTCGTGTAATGTAATAAGTGGTACAGTGAGCATTTACTCCTCACAGGTGTCTGACAGATTTTTGGAACAGTGATCCGTGAAAATGAAAAATTTAATTTTCCATTTGCACAGCCCACTGTTCCAAAGATCTGTCAAACGCCAGTGGGGAGTAAATGCTCACTGCACCACTTATTAAATTCTGTGAGGGGTGTAGTTTCCAAAATAAAGTCACACATGGGGGGGTCCACTGTTCTGGCACCACGGGGGGCTTTGTAAAGGCACATGGCCCCTGACTACCATTCCAAACAAATTCTCTTTCCAAAAGCTCAATGGTGCTCCTCCTCTTCTGAGCATTGTAGTTCGCCAGTAGTGCACTGCAGGTCAACTTATGGGGTACCTCCATACTCAGAAGAGATGGGGTTACAAATTTTGGGGGGTATTTTCTGCTATTAACCCTTGCAAAAATTTGAAATTTGGGGGGAAACACACATTTTAGTGAAAAAAAAATATTTTTGTTTTACATATGCAAAAGTCGTGAAAACCCCTGTGGGGTATTAAGGCTCACTTTATTCCTTGTTATGTTCCTCAAGGGGTCTAGTTTCCAAAATGGTATGCCATGTGTTTTTTTTTTTGCTGTTCTGGCACCATAGGGGCTTCCTAAATGCGACATGCCCCCCGAGCAAAATTTGCTCTCAAAAAGCCAAATATCACTCCTTCTCTTCTGAGCATTGTAGTTCGCCCATAGTGCACTTCAGGCCAACTTATGGGGTACCTCCATACTCAGAAGAGATGGGGTTACACATTTTGGGGGGTATTTTCTGCTATTAACCCTTGCAAAAATGTGAAATTTGGGGGGAAACACACATTTTAGTGAAATTATTATTTTTTTTTTTCACATATGCAAAAGTCGTGAAACACCTGTGGGGTATTAAGGCTCACTTTATTCCTTTTTACGTTCCCCAAGGGGTCTATTTTCCTAAATGGTATGCCATGTGTTTTTTTTTTTTGCTGTTCTGGCACCATAGGGGCTTCCTAAATGCAACATGCCCCCCAAAAACCATTTCTGAAAAACGTACTCTCCAAAATCCCCTTGTCGCTCCTTTGCTTCTGAGCCCTCTACTGCGCCCGCCGAACACTTTACATAGACATATGAGGTATGTCCTTACTCAAGAGAAATTGGGCTACAAATATAAATATACATTTTCTCCTTTTACCCCTTATAAAAATTCAAAAATTGGGTTTACAAGAACCTGCGAGTGTAAAAAATGAAGATTGTGAATTTTCTCCTTCACTTTGCTGCTATTCCTGTGAAACACCTAAAGGGTTAAAACACTTACTAAATGTCATTTTGAATACTTTGGGGGGGGGGTGCAGTTTTTATAATTGGGTCATTTGTGGGGTATTTCTAATATGAAGACCTTTCAAATCCACTTCAAACCTGAACTGATCCCTGAAAAATAGTGAGTTTGAAAATTTTGTGAAAAATTGGAAAATAGCTGCTGAACTTTGAAGTCCTCTGATGTCTTCCAAAAGTAAAAATATGTCAATTTTATGATTCAAACATAAAGTAGACATATTGGAAATGTGAATAAAAAAAAATATTTTGAATATCCATTTTCCTTACAAGCAGAGAGCTTCAAAGTTAGAAAAATGCAACATTTTCAAATTTTTCATCAAATTTTGGGATTTTTCACCAAGAAAGGATGCAAGTTACCACAAAATTTTACCACTACGTTAAAGTAGAATATGTCACGAAAAAACTGTCTCGGAATCAGAATGATAACTAAAAGCATTCCAGAGTTATTAATGTTTAAAGTGACAGTGGTCAGATGTGCAAAAAACGCTCTGGTCCTAAGGTGTAAAATGGCCTGGCCCTTAAGGAGTTAAAGGCAAAATGTCTGTCTTCTCTGGGCGCAGGTAAAAATGGTGGTTTCCAAGGCAAGTCTGCCGGGGCATAGGTGTTTTATAAACAACGCCAACCCACAGGTGGGCTGGAAAAGGGGCAGAGAAATCACAATAAAACCCATTGAAAGGGACCCAAGCTTCCTTTCTCTCTCTTCCTCCTCCGACCACCAACTTCCTTTCAACCTCCTGGTGGGACCTGTATTTCAAGCCAAGGGAGGCAGCTATTTATCCATACCTGCCTTTGTTCCAGTTTCATTTTTGCTATAAGGGTGCCCCGAAGCTAAGTATTTCAGTATCATTTTTTTGTTTCATATATGATAGTTGTACCTTTTAATGATAATCCACCTGAATAGCCAACAGATAGTGTTTCTTCTCTAATTGTTGCAAATGTGTTTCTTTACACTGCAGTTTTAAGTATCTAACTACTTTAGTACTGTCTGTTTCTATTTTAGTTAGAGCATGTTTAGTTGATTGTTTATTAAACATTTTTATATCTGCTAGTATTTAGGTGTCTAGTGTTAGTTTGTGCATTGGATATTAGGAAATAGCTCTTTCAAAATTCCTTATTAATAGGTTGGCTTTTAGGGGACATATGAATGCATTTGGGTTCCAGTAAGTCTGCTTAGTTGTTGTCTGTTGTAAGATTTAAAGGGCCAATACGCTCATTAGTGTAATCCACCTGTTGCTCATTTATAAATTCCTCCACCCTTCTCAGTTCCCTGCTGGATCTTTGTTGCCTTGTGCCTTTGAGAAAGCGTTCCACTGTATTGCCTTGCTGTTTATCCGATCTCTTGCTCTTGTGTCTTGACCTTGCTCCTCTGCCGCCTGGCTACTGAATTCCTGCTTCACTTTGACTATGCTACTGTGCCGCCTGCCCTGACCTTCTGCTATCCAGACTACGAGTTGCCTTATCCCTTCTGTGCCCCGCATCTCCTCAGCCGCCTGTGTCGTCAAGCTGTGCCAGGGGTAGAGACCTGGGTGCTGCCTGCAGCAGCAAGTCCATTCCGCTTTGCGGCAGGCTCTGGTGAAAACAAACGGAACCTTAAACTCTGCTCCCTGGTACGGTCCGAGTCATCTGCCACACAGGTCCAGCGGATCCACATACACCGGAGTTCCTGTCTTCAGAAATGTGAGTGTTACATTGTCTAATAAATCTGTGGTGTTGTGAGTATATGATATAAACTAAGCCATATGTTCGGCAGTCATATTAGGTATTCACTAAATCAAATAGTTTTTGGCAGCAATCTTGGTTACCTCTGAGACGCATGGCCTGCAGACACTGACTAAGCAGTTTATAACTTTAGAAGCTTTATAACCTTCTGAGCCAAATCTAATTCTACTCCAAGCCACGAAGCACAACAAACCCTTCTTTGCTGCCCCATCTGTTTGTCTTATTAGTAGGTTTTCTGCTGCTTCCATTATACTTGGTGACTTATAACGAACCTCTATCAGAAATTTATTGTTCTTAACCCCTCCCCTTATTTCTAATGATCATTCTCCTCACCAATGTCCTCGTGCAGAATGGGCCCAAGACAGGATTTTATGTATAAGCCAACCCGTCTCCCTTTTTTACCTGTATTGTCATTTCCAAAAAGACTGTACTCCTGTATATTAACAGCTCAGTCATAGCTTGAATCCAGCCATGTCTCACCTATCCCCACTATATCATAATCTTCTTACGATAAAAACATAGTCTTTTGCCGTAGATTTTGCGGGGAAATAATTGATGTTATTGTAAAGTACAATTGGTGGCGCAAAAAAAAAAGCATCATATGGGTCTGTAGGTGGAAAATTGAAAACATTATGAATATTGGAAAAAGAGGAGGAAAAAAGAAACGTGCAAAAATGAAAACTCCATGTGTCCTCAAGGTGTTAAAAAGTGGTAGGTCCGGATGGCTGTCTGAGCCGCCTCTCTCTAATCCGCTCGCTAGCCACAGAACACTTTTCCCGGATCATGCGGCCAGCAAGCGCTCCCGGCGTAGGCTGTAGATTCAGGCGTTGCACCAGAGTAGAGGACGAAGGATGCAGGAGGTGAATATAACGTTTTTTTTTTCTCACATGACATTTAAAAAGGTATCGGTACTCGTTCTCAGTATTAAAAATTATATTGGGACATCTCTACAAAACATAGATATGCGTACAAAATTGATTAAAGATTGGAACAGAATTCATGAAAAATCTAATAAATGAAATCCAATATTATTGTACAAATCAATGTTAACCAATAAACTAATGTAAATCATTCCAAAAACAAAATGATGCATACTTACATAAAGATGGAATAAAATAGTAATTATTTAAACTAACATATGGTTTGATACATGTGCAAATAAAACTGTTAATTTAGATTGATGCATAAATCATTATGTATGTAACCCAACAAACAGCAATTCATATGAATGAAATGAAAATACATTCATAATTACGGTAAATAATCTATAACTGATATCAACCATATATGTAGGTTATGCATGGACATTAAAGGGAATGTGTCACCAAATGTAATTGTTTTTTTTTTTAGAGGTTAAATAATTTTTCCCATTTTTTTTATATTTTTGGAAATATTTTTTTAAATGTTTACTTGTCACAAAATATGAAAAATGTTATAATAACCTGTCATATCTCCCACTGTTGACCAGCAAAGGGAGCTAACATGAGAAATCTGGTGAAAGCAACCAACTTGTCTGGCTGCTGGAAATGAGACTTCGCCCGTCTACCTTCCTCCTCTGTCTATGTGCAAAAGGAGAAGGGGAGGGGTTTTTGTGGTTTCTTAAATTCCACTGTCACCATTTTGTTGGTGTCTGAAGAGTGGTAAAGTACAGACTAGATGTCTCTTGATAGGTCACTGCTCCTCAGGGACTTCAAGAAAATGGTGTTAGCTCCCCCTTTCATTGTACCTAGCCTGCGCTATGCACATGTGCTGTCGTAGGTGTTGTGAAGTGACACACCACAAAGAGGCTACAGTAGAAAATGGCAGCCCCCAGTACACACTTTATTAATAAATAACATTAAAACTACATTGTCCTATAACTAAAGACATAAATGAAATTCTTTATCTTGATAGAATAATTTTAGACATCTTATCCCCTATCCAAAGAATAGGGGATAAGATGTCTGATTGCGGGGGTCCCGCTGCTAGGAACCCCCGCAATCTCTCCTGCAACACCCCGTGTAAAGCCCTGCACCCTCAATACAAGTCTATGGGAGTGGGCGTGACAGCAGCCATGCCCCCTTTCATAGACTTGCATTGAGAGGGAGGAGCCATGATGTCACGATACTCAGGCAGTGCTGCAGGAGAGATCACGGGGGTTCCTTTGCATAGGGGATAAGATGTCTAGGGGCGGAGTACCCCTTTAAGCACATAGCGTGGGAATGATCAACCTGTCTCATAGGAAGATTTTCGTTGATGCCCATAGAAATCAATCACAGAACAGGTTCAGCTTTAATTTCTTATATTCCTCTGGTAAAAAGAAAGCTGAGATGTGACTGGTTGCTATGGGCAACAAATGAAGTCTTACTATAAGACAGCTTGATAAATCTCTCCCATATTTCCCAGGATCGAGAGCTCCTCCTGCTCTTGAGTTCTAATGCATTAGCAAAAAGATACACAGATATTTTACAATTTGATGCATAGGAACATGCAATATGTAACTTGGCATATATAAGGTTCTGCCCCGGCACTTACTGCCATCGGGTCTCTTCTGCTGCTCTGCCCACTCCTGCCTCTAGGCCCCAGGTTCCTCCTTTCATCCTCTTTCTAAGGCTAAAGTTCCTGGTCTGGCTTGTAGGGTGTATGGTACTCTTCCTGCAAGTTTAATACCCCGAGAACCAAATTATAAGCAGTGTCAATTCTTTATTAGAAAGTGAATTATAAGACAAATTAAAAAGGGAACAGGAGCAAACAGACTACTGAGGTATCTGCATACATGTGTAGAGGAGGTAGTAAAGTGCAAGAATCACATGTATGAGGGCTCAGCATAGATGCCCACAAAATGTATACATAAAAGAATCATGGCTGTAAAAAATTATACTAGCACAAAGACAATTATAAATGTAACTTTATACATAGCAGAAGAAAAGGGAATTGCACACTAGTCCAAATGTAAACAGAGGCCCGCAATAAGGAAAAGAAAAAGGTTCAGTTTATAAAGTGCTCATTAAATCATAGGAGGCATATAGGAAAATGTGGCTGAAGCACCGTACAAACAGATAGTCAGCCTACCAGTCCTATACAAACAAGTCTCCAAAGCCATCAAATCAGCAGCATTAATAAAGTGAACCATGCAGACGTCTTACGGGTAAGACACCGCCCCAACGTCGTTTCGCCCAGAGGCTTCTTCAGGGAATGACATTCCCTGAAGAAGCTTCTGAGTGAAACGACGTTGAGGTGGTGTCCAGTACCGGGGTAAGACGTCCCCACTGTTCACTTTATTTATTCTGCTGATTGGATGGCTTTGGAGGCTTGTGGCATGTTTGTATACGACTGGTAGGCTGACTATCTGTTTGTACGGGGCTTCAGCCACATTTTCCTATATGCCTCCTAGGATTTAATGAGCACTTTATAAACTGAACCTTTTTCTTTTCCTTATTGCGGGCCTCTGTTTACATTTGGGCTAGTGTGCAATTCCCTTTTCTTCTGCTATGTATACTGTTACATTTATAATTGCCTAGTATAATTTTTACAGCCATGATTCTTTTATGTATGTATACATTTTGTGGGCATCTATGCAGAGCCCTCATACATGTGATTCTTGCACTTTACTACCTCCTCTACCCATGTACCCAGACACCTCAGTAGTCTGTTTGCTCTTGTTCCCTTTTTAATTTGTTTTATAATTCACTTTCTAATAAAGAATTGACACTGCTTATAATTTGGTTCTCGGTGTATCTTTTTGGATAGTTCTTGGTTTAATTACGCACACCTGAGACCAGGTTAGAATTGTGTTCTAGTTGGTTTGCCCTCTCTTTTTGGTTACTGCAAGTTAAATAGCCAATGCATGCACTTGTAATGTGTTCTTTACCTATCTTTGCCTAGCACTAACTTTTTAAGACTGCCCTATCTGCTCACATGTGCCTGACTAATAGTGTTGTTTTTACCCCCAGTTATCCTTTGTCTAACCTTTGCCTGTTCTCCTGACACTCCCTCTGTCTGACTCCTGTGTACTACGCTGACACTCCCATGCCCAAACTATTGACTAAGCTGACTTTTCTGGTTGTACCTGACATTGAACCTGTGCTGCCTGCTATGACTTTTCCTCTCGGATATGACTCTGCTCCCAGGCTGCCAACCTACTACTCACATCCACAACAGTGAACCTCTGCCTCTTTCACAGGACCTTGCACTGGGGCCATCTAATCTGCCTGGCTAGCATCAATGCATAACAGGATCACCTTTGGAAAGTGACCTGGTACTCTCTAGCAGCAGAAGTCCAACGTCCACACTGTGGATAGGATGACTCTACCCAAAGCCAAATTGGGTTGGTAGTTTAGTGAGTCCACACCCGTTGATGAGTTACTGGTAATGCACTGCATCTGTCTAACATAATGAATAAATTAGCATTTAAAGAAAACACACTGATCTGTAAGGCGTTAATATAAAACATGGTCTAACTGGAAAGCTATTATGAGCTTCACATCACATTTTTGGAATTAATAAAGACATACAATACAAAGAATTAATAAAGAAATACAAGAGCCTTTCACTTTTTTGTGTGGATATTGAGGACTTGTGCTAAGATAAAAAAAAATTAAGTTTTCTCCCATTATTCTTAAAAATTAACTTACACAAGGACAGAAGTATTCAGACCCTTTGCTATGACACTTGAAATTTAACTTCCATTTCTTTTGATCATCTCTGTAGATGTAGATGTTTCTACAACTTTACTAGAGTCACCTGTGGTAAAATTAGGTAATTGGACAAGCTTTGGAAAGACCTGTCTAAATAAGCTTTCACAGCTGACAATGTATATCAGAGCAAAAACCAAGTCATGGGAGGAAAAGAACTGCCTGTAGAGCTCAGAGGCAGGATTGTGTTGAGGCACAGATCTGGAGAAGGGGACAACAAATGTTGCTGCACTGAAAGTTCTCAGGAGGACTCTTGTTTGAGCTGTCTGCTCCATTAAACTAATCTAAATATTTGGAGGAGAAAGACATTGATAAGAGACATGACTAAGAATCGTATGGTCATCTGGATTAGCTCCAAAGATCCTTTGGGCAATTGGAAAACTTCCAAAAGGTGGCAAGAAAGAAACCCTCCTCAGTAAAAGACACATGAAAGCTGACTGAATATAGCAAAAAAGTATCACCTAAAGAACTCTCGGACTGTGAGAAACAAGGTCAGGTTGAGCGAAAGCTAAAAAGTACAGAGGTACCTGCTCTACAGTGCTCTGGACCTCAGACTGGGCCAAATGTTCACCTTCCAACAAGACAATGGCCCTACGCACATAAACAAGACAACACAGCAGTGGCTTTGTGACAATTCTGTGAATGTCCTAAAATTGCCTAGCCAGAGCCCTGACTTAAAGGGGCTATAAGGAGAAGAGAAGGGGGGCTCAGTCCATGCAAATTCCATAATTTACAGGTGCTACTCAGTGATAAAGAAGCCAAACTCAAGAAGAACAAACAAGCACTGAAATATAGCAGCACACCAAAGGTATGATAATGAACAAATCGGGGACATGGTTCGGATGGACTCTGATAAATAATTTTTTTTCGAGATACCTCCTTGATAACCCATGATATAGCCACCTGAAATGGAGACTTGATCCATATTTTAGAATTGCTGACTTTCTATGAACTCACTCATTTGGATATCATAATCTTATCGATATGGACACTAGGGCAGACAGTTGGCTTTTGTCTATACATGGTGTCATTATTGTCACTATCATTATGTATATATATGCTCTTTATCTTTTGCACTTTTAGTTTTTTTTTCACATATTTTTTGATAAATTATCTGTATATTATTAATATGCATATAAATATGTATTTTTGTAGACAGGATTTGGTTGATTATATTGGATGAGTACATTGCAGATGGATAGGGATGTATTTTATGGTCAAAATGAGACGGTTGATATACCAGTGACATTATAACTAATGGCGCATACGGATAAAGACAAGGGTAATTAACAGGTACAATGGCTAAGACAGCAAGAGTACAATATCACACACATATGTGTGTCTGTGCATGTGGTTCTTAAGATAAACTTAAAGGGGAAAAGTTTTTCCCAGGAAATGTTTTTTTTTTTTTTTTTTTTTAGATGGCTCCAGAAAGTTAAACAGATTTGTAAATTACTTCTATTAAAACATCTTAATCCTTCTAATAATTATCAGCTGCTGAAGTTGAGTTGTTCTTTTCTGTCTTAGTGCTCTCTGATGACACGTGTCTCAGGAGCTGTCCAGAGTAGAAGCAAATTCCCATAGCAAACCTATTCTGCTCTGTGCAGTTCCTATGGGAATTTGCTTCTACTCTGGACAGCTCCCGAGACACGTGTCATCAGAGGATCCCTTCCTATCACTTGCTTGATTCCATGCCGAGGACCGATTGCCGTGACCGGACACAGTCCATACTGAAACGCTCCATATCCATGACTGGTAATTATACCATCAGCACTTCTTATACAGTATCGGCAACTACATTATCAGCAGAGTTGGCAGCTGGCATTCACACCTGGAGTGGTGAGCGGTATTCGGTACCAATAGTTATTCATTATGTGTGGTGACACTGTTGCAGGTCTTACTTTATTATGGATTATTGAACTGTATCTGGATTTTTTTTAGCACGGTCACTTTACAATAAATCAGGACTACTGTGCTCCTATAGGATCTCTTTCTTGCATTACAGGACTATATTACTGCATGTTGGACATTAGAAGTCTATTTTTCTTTGCAGGTTGTATTCAGGCCCCTATTTTATATTTTATATGTTTTGCATTGGTTATTTGTACATCACATGGGCCCTGTGATTAATTTTATACAAATTTTATATTTGATTTAAAATTACAATAAAATGCATCTATACCAATTATCCATTGTATATCCATTTTGGTGGAGGTACTTGAGGGCTGGGATTCTATTTATTCATTTACTTCTAACGATGACTGGTAACATTTGTTTCAGCATTATCACCTGATGCTTACCTGGTGCACCCCAAAATAACTTATGCGTTGTCATAGTATTGCATACGTTACACAGTGGTGTTTAAATTATGCGTCGTTACTGCAACCATCTTGATGCGCCGCTGTTTATTATTGTCACAGTGTGTATATGGTCTTTGATATATTGATCCATGTGTCATTGTCACAATATGTTTATTGATGTACAGCCGCCATCACTGCATATATTACATACTTACCCGATGCACCGCTATTACAGTCCATTAAGTATGACCATAGTAACTAGAGGAGTCGACATATATATATATATATATATATATATATATATATCACGCCGGTTAATAGACCTAGATGTGTTTTGCTGGATGAGGAAAACTGATGTCAGGATTGCACACAGTGGAATACAATTATGCATCGGTATTTATGCATGCGGTCCATCGATATGCGCACACAGCCGGCGCCGGAAGTCAGGTCACACTATGGGCCTTAAATGACTATACTATATCGTGGCCGGCGGCACGCAATGGCTACCATCTGTAAGGTATCTCTAATTGATTACCACTTGTATATATAGCACTGGCACGGAGGGTAGTTTTGTGGCACTACACCCCTGAGGAAGTCGCCTTAGTATCAACGGAACCCGTGGGGTCTCGTTGTGGCCCCGTCCTCGCTCTTTACCACTGTCATCTGGTTGCTCCATCCAGTCTGGGATGCTTGCTTCCTTAACATTGTTCATCACCACAAGTATTAGTAGGATTGTGGCCATATAGTGGGAAACAGGAATTGTGATATATGTATCACTGGGACTATTGTGTAATAATTACTAGTACCCCATTAGTGTTTTCCTTATAGCCTCATTCCTATAGTGGAACATTTTTTATCACTCAATGTATAATTCTGCATGGAGTATGGTAACTGTTTAAAGGGGTACTCCGGTGAAAACCTTTTTTCTTTTAAATCAACTGGTGGCAGAAAGTTAAACATATTTGTAAATTACTTCTATTAAAAAATCTTAATCCTTCCAGTACTTATTAGCTGCTGAATGCTACAGAGGAAATTCCTTTCTTTTTGGAACACTGATGACATCACGAGCACAGTGCTCTCTGCTGACATCTCTGTCCATTTTAGCAACCATGCATAGCAGATGTATGCTAAGGGCAGCATGGTGGCTCAGTGGTTAGCACTGCTGCCTTGCAGTGCTGGGGACTTGAGTTCAAATCCCACTAAGGACAACAATAAATAAAGAGTTATTATTATTATTATAACATCAGCAGAGAGCACTGTGCTCGTGATGTCATCAGAGAGCATTGCAAAAAGAAAATAATTTCCTCTGTAGTATTCAGAAGCTAATAAGTACAGGAAGGATTAAGATTTTTTTAATAGAAGTAATTTACAAATATGTTTAACTTTCTGGAGCCAGTTGATTTAAAAGAAAAAAGGTTTTCACCGGAGTACCCCTTTAACATCTTAGAGGATGGGAGCCAGTTTCTAGGAGAGGAGGTTCATGGCCCCTTCCTAGGGTTGTCCCTGGGCTTCCAGTGAGCCAAATGTAATTGTTTTTATATTTTCCTTTCACAAGTGCAATATTTGTAGTGTTTACAGAAAGTGTTTTGTACAATAAAGATTTGTTCGTTATCATACCTCTGGTGTGCTGCTATATTTCAGTGTTTCTTTGTTCTTCTTGAGCCTGAATTAAAGTGGGTCCTCCACTGGTGAGAGAACAAATTGAGAAATGATTCTCTGACATCAATCTCTGCAGATCCTTTCATTCTTTGTCAGGTTGGATGGGGACTGTCTGTGGAAGCCAATTCAGGTCTCCTCAGAGATGTTTAACTGGTTTTAAAGGGATATTCCACTGGCCAGCATCCAGAACTAAATGTTTTGAATGCTGTTTTCTGCAGGGGTGGCCACGCCCCTCATGACATCAACGCCATGCCCCTCTATACAAGTCAATGGGAGGGGGCGTGGCAACCATCAAACCCCTCTCATAGACTTGCATTGAGGGGGCGTGGCCATGACATCACGAGGGGCGTGGTCGACCCCCGCAGCGTGAAAACAGCATTTGGAACATTTAGTTCCAAATGCTGGCCAGTGGAGTACCCCTTTAAAACCAGTTAAACATCTCTGAGGAGACCTGAATTGGCTTATACAGACAGTCACCATCCAACCTGACAAAGAATGAGAGTATCTGCAGAGATTGATGTCAGAAAATCATTTCTCAATTTGTTCTCTGTTGATCTAAATGACTATAGATGTGAATGAACATAAAAGAACATTTACTGACTGTAGAATCAATTACCAAGCCCTGGTTTCCGTGGGCACCCACAAGGTGTGCGATATATCAGAGGAATCAGAGACAGACACTCCAGAGTGTTGAGTATCAATGTCAACAGCTTCCTGTTTATTAAGAGGTTCAAGCAATATTTATATGTTACATAGTAATACATGTCTCATGAAGGATCAAAGGTTATAGTGGTTACCTAATAGACATATATGGTGGAACAGGAGCTAATTCATCATGATTCAACAATATTGCTGAGCAGGTAGAAAGACAATCTATTTAATCAAAACTTCTTAGGGACAAGTTTCGATCAACACTACTTATGGCCATTAATTACAAAGTACATACTAATTAGGAGGAAGTTTTATTACGGTCATCATTAAACTTATAGGTGAAGAGTGAGATTGAATATATTTCTTATAATGGAAATTTACTTTGTTAAAGAGCTAGATCTTAATTCCTAATTTAACAATAATCCCAATTTTTAATGTTAAAAATATATTTAATCATTTAATCAATAATTGTTTATATCTTAGCGATCAATGTTTATAGCTTAGGGATCCCATATCTACAGACAACCTCAGAAAACTGTATTTTTTTTTTTTACCATATTCTTTGCATTGGCCGCTTTTACTGGCCACAACTCTACCCATCCTGAGAAAAAGTCAATACAGACGAGTGCATATTCATATAAGCCTACCTTTGGTAGCCGGATATAGTCGATCTTCAGTCTCTTAAAGGGGTAATCTGGCTTTGGAGTATATTTAACCGGAACCCGAGTAGTCTTACCAGGGTTGTGTTTGGCACTTGTGATACACGAAATAACAAACTGGTGGGCAAAGTTATTAAAACCAGGCACTAACCAAGCTGTACTTTTGACAAATTAGTTGTATCCATCATGGGGTATAAAACCTGCATTAAACATACCTTTCCCCCCTTTTCCCACATGCCGGCAGGGTTAACTGCCGCGCCTAAGGCAACCCATTTACTCCTCTGACCTGAGTCAGTTTGTTTTTAGAGGCTGGCAAGGATGTCTGGGGTAAGGTCTAGTGAGATTGGTTGTACTGGAAGGGCAGTCGTGAGCTTAGGAAGTTTTTTTCTAAGCAGCATTTTTGCCCGCTGCGTCGGCTGGGGCATTTTCTTTCGAGCAGAGATTTTCTGACTTTGTGTGTGCTTTGACCTTCACTACAGCAACCTGTGTAGACAACTGGACATTTTGCAAGAGGTTTGTGATGGCCTGAGCATTTTTAATAGGTTTGCCTTCGGATGTCAAAAAGTGTCGAGATCGCCAAATCGGGCCAAAATCATTCACAACACTAAAAGCGTATCGGAATCAGTGTAAATGTTTGCAGATTTACTTTTAGCCTGCTTAGACGCTTCAGAAAGGGACACTAATTCAGCTTCTTGGGCAGAGAAGCAGACATTAGAACACCTTTGTGATTGACTATTCCATACCTGCTGCAAAGTTAACCCTGATGGCAAAATCTGGACCCATCCACAAAAAAATAAAAATCAGGATTGGCTAGTGGGTTTTGGTGTATGTGTTCAAAACCCTGTATCTCAATTTGCATTAAAGATTAACAATCATGTTGATGATATGCATCAAAAAGTTCATCCCCATAATGTTTCTGTAAGAGCTGGTGGTGTTGTGAATCAGGCTGTGTCATTGTAGGAAGTAGTGAAGCTGGATTTAAGGTGGTACATTTGAATTTTGAGACTGGTTCACAAGTCATAAGATCTGCAGCTGTTGCCACACCCGCAGACAGGCTGAGCTGCCTCTGACAACCAGATCCAGATGGCATGAGTAATATCCCAAAGGCCATTGTCTTCCCCCATGCTCCTGAGTGAGTACTCCTCAAGCATGTCCTCCCACCTCATGGCAATAGAGGTTGAAGGGTAGCATGTAGTCTGGCAGTTCTAGAGCAGGAGCTGCAGCCACAGACACTTTAAGGGAATAAAAGCAGCTTTCAGCTTCTGGGGTATGCGTAAAAGGATCAGCCTGCAAGGTGACATACAGAGGTTGCAAAAGTGCAGATGCATTGTGAATCCATGGTCTACAGTACCCCACAACACCCAGCTTTCTGAGTCCGTGGCAACTGTAGTTCAGCAATCAACTGAATTCTTCCAATGTTTCTTCCCCTTAGAGATCCAGTGATCCAAGAACTGAACTTTTTCTTGACACATATGCAGCTTGGACTTTGTGACTTTACACCCATGCTCAGATAAGAACCTGAGGAGAGAGAGAGTTTCAATGCAACAATAATGGAAATTGCTGGCACAAATGAGAAGATCATCCACATTCTGTAAAAGCCTAGTACATTTATAGGTAGCTTCCACCCATCTAAGACCAACTTTAATGCTTGTTAGAAAAGTGAAAGGGAGTTGTCAACCCTCTTGTGGCAATACCATCCAACAATATTGTTTCCCCTTAAAAAGTACCTTTCACTAAATACATTTTTCTAAACTGACTCAGGCTTTGTTCCCAAACTAATCCTAGCACCCCTCCTACCCTTAAAAAAATTTCAGAGCTTAAAAAGCTGTATATCTTACCTTTATTCTTGCTCATATAGTGCAATCTCCCCGCAGGCATTATATCACTGAAGCCTCCTGGGGGACCACTTCCACCCTCACATGGTTGCAGTGCTGTGATGAATAGAAGACCTCAGGCTCTGTGCAGGTTTCAGTGAGGGTCTTTGCAGCTGTCAATCCAGCTCAGAGCAGAGAAGCACTTCCTGAGTTTGGTCTTCTGCCAGGCTGGGGGGAGACCAAACACACTGTGTTAATTGTGGCAGGGAACAGAACAGAGCCACCTAGTGGCCATTTTTTCTATTACATTTTAAACATATTTATGTTGATAATTTTAAAAGCAAGTGAATGGGAAAGTGTCTGCTAATTACACAAGGAACACTATATTAAAAGTTTTATTTGGTGACAGATACCCTTTAAAGGTAAAGGCAAACAATAATTGGGATTCGGGATCAAGGGGTATGCTAAGAAAGACATTGGCTAAGTCTATCACACTAAAATACTCTGCCTCTGGTGGGATTCTAGACAAAAGAGTATGAGAATTTGGCACAACAGAAGTATGATTTACAGTCATAGTATTAATGGCTCGCAAATCATGAACCATCCTAAAAGTATCTTGCTCATTTCTCTTGACCTAAAATTGGGGCGTGTTTGCAGGTGTCTCACACTCCCTGATTACCCCTGCAGACAAAAGTTTTGTTAATATTTTACCAATGGCCTGCTCTTGAGCAAAACTTAGAGGGTACTGCTTGACCCTTGGCAGCCAGGCCCAAGGTGTGAGATCTACGTGCACTGGGGGTACTGGCATTCTGCCTACATCTGTCTTTGACTGTGCCCATAGTGAATCTGGCAAACTATCAAGATTGGGGGTCTGAATGCCATGAGTTTCAACTGGTGACTGAGGTTTCCTGTCATCCATGAATGGATGAATGACAACTTAGTTCTTCATCTTCATTTAGTTCATCAGTTACTTGCAGGACTGTGGTGTGAAAGACAAAACTGCACCTACATGGTTTAACGCATCAGTTCCCAGGAGATTGTAAGGTACTCTGTCAGAAGCTATAAACCTTGTAATTACTTAGATAATTACACACTGATTATGCATCTTAATTCTGAGTGAATAGGTTAAAGGATTTGTCTGTGGTACACCTTCTAATCCAACACAAGTGACATAATCATGTGATAACAATTCAGAAGGAATTATAACTGTCTTGAGGACTGATTGGCTCGCCCCAGTGTCCAATAGAAAAGTGACTGGACCTACGTCCCTCACTGAAATTTGTGTCAAGTGAAGCTTGGTGACTTTCTCACCTTTCACCTCAACAATCGGACAGATGTGGACTTTAAAGGGGTTATCCACCATAAGGGGATTTTAGTACATACCTACCAGACATGCTTAGCAAGGATCTACGCTTGTCTTGGGGCTAAATGGCTAGGTTGTGAGATTACAATAACACTGTGGCTAGCTTTTTGTGAACTTGTATTTCCTGTTTGACTTTTCTTTTTTTGACTACAAATCCCACAATTCCATTTTCATCCCTCCGACACATTAGCCACCCCACCCATTGAAACAAAATACCTGTGGTTTTCAATAAGGGTGCCTACAGCTGTTGCATTAGTTGCAGATTGATCTCTCTCCCACCAAGCGATCACTCCACCCATTGGAGCAGACAGGCTCCCTGTCATCAGCTGACTAGTGAGTCAGGTCTCGGCCACATTGCAATCTGGGAAAAATCCGAGACAACAGTCATTTTGTATGTTGTTAAAATATATATTGGGGTGAAAATCACAGAAGAATTGTGAGAAAACCGTCACATGCAGGTACAGACACTATATTATGAACTACACTAGCTTTACAGCCCCTGTAGCATAGTCAAATAAATAAAAAAAATCCTGGAATACCCCTTTAAGGCTGCCAATTTCCTAGGGGTGTTGCTTATTTGGTCTTCTTGCAGAAAAATATCCATTCTTACCACAATCCCAGCATGTAATGTGAGAAAGATCTCTTCTTCTCTGTCTGTAAGGTCTATCCCCAGAGCTTTCCCTCTCTGTTGGCTCACTTACAAGAATCGCTGTGCCAAGAGTTGACCTGGTGTCAGCCAGCCATTGCTCAATTCCAAAGGCAATTTCCTGGATAACTGAGAATTTTAACCTTTTCCACTCTGGTCAAGCAAGTTGTAACTTTTCTCTTAAAGGTTTATTCAACCCTGCCATAGTTAGATTATCTCCATCATACCCCTGGTGCTCCCATTCTCCCTCTACTCTTGCCATATAATCTCTGACTGACTCATCTTGTCCCTGCTTCAGGTTATACATGCCTGCATACATTTCTTTTCCATTATTGCCCATTGCAATGAAAGTTCAGAAAACTGTATACCACTAGTTTCCGATTTCTGTTCATCAGTTGCTGGCACTCCTTCCTCTCTGCCCTGAAGCATGTGGTGTCTCAAAACATCGCCGCCTTTAGTCTCAATTAATGTTATCAGATCAAGCCATGTCACATCATAAGCCCTTTGAATACTAAGCAGCTTCTTTGCAAAGGCAACAGGTGATTTATACTGTTCAGGAAGAGAATTATCCAAAGACAATTGATTAGTAGAGGACAAAGGGGGATATTTGGCCACATTTCTATATACAGGGGGGCCTGCTTCATCTGTCATTGAAGCAACAGGCTCAGGTCCTTAATCACTATTGGCAATGCAACTGTGGGAGCTCTTACATTAGATTTAGGGACAGGAACCTGCTTTTGCAATACTGGGAGAGCAGTATCTGGACCTCCAGGTCTTGGTCCACCACATCGGAAACAATAGTCTACTTCTTGGGGATTCTGCTGACCACAATGAGGACAGGTTCAGCCTACAGGACCCGAACCTCCACAGGGGAGGCATGATCTGCACCAAAATTATCATAACCATAATAACTGGACTTATTCTCTTTGATTCGATAATAAATTCTACCATCATTTTCACGTGTAATTTGATTGAAGACCAGCCTGCAATGTCCATTTTTCTGTTTTTGCATTTTTCTGTTTTAGGACCTGTTCAGACTTTGTTTTTATGTATTATCTATTTTCTGTGCTATTCTCCCTGGCTAGGGAATAGTTAATGGTATCAGCCAATGAGAACTCGGATGGGGCTATTTAAATCCAATCTCTGCTACTCTTTGTGCTGGTTAGTAGATCTACTCTGACTATGTTATTAGTGTTACCTTTGCTATGTTTGTAATATCTGAGTTTTAACCATGGTTAATAGTCCTGTTTATGATAGATTTTAGTGTGCATAGTTTTTAAAACATCTGTAATTTTTTAGGATTATGTATGTCCGTTCTGCTTTAGCCTTGTTATCTTAGTCTGTGTTCACACTCTCTGTACTGTGCTCTGTATGTAGTATTTCTGTTTAGAGTCCTGACCTGAATTCCTCCATGTTATGAAGTTTGGTTTTGTATTATTCCTGTTTGGTATCCTGACCTGTATTCCTTGATGTTTTGGAGTTTGGTTTTGTGGAGTCTCTTTCAGACTCATCCGTTTTCTGTCTAGTGTTCCTTGTATTATATTTCTGTTTCCTTCTAGGCCAGTATGCTGATCACACGGTGGAGTGTGCCCACTGGCTAGATGTCTATTTGAAGTTAGTATTGATGTCCCTCAATGTTTGGAGTGGGGAGTCTAGAGAGTTCATTGTTTCTGATCTTTTGGGTTTTTAGTACATGTACTGATCATAGTGTACAAGATTACTGTGTAGTGTCCTCTGTACATTACCATTGGTCTATAGTGTCCTCTGAACTTGTATTTGTTTGTGTTCTTTGTTCTGTGTCCACTGTGAACAGTGTTCTATGTTTCCTAATCTGTTTAATGTTTTACATTCAGTTCATCCGTTCCCCTGCATCTCCTGGTTTCTGCTTTATACTTGTTCCATATCTAGTCTTGTTCATTTATTTATTTCTGCCGTTTATCTTGATTCCGGTTTCTGAACTGTATGTTTGTATATTTATATCCTGCCCTGTTTGCATATTTATATCTTGTTTGGTTTATCTAGTTGTTTGATTGTTTTTTCGTTATGTTTCTGGCCTGTCCTCGACAATGTACAGTATTATTTGTGTACCTTTACGCCCATGCACTTTAGCGCAGGTAGGGACCGGCACCGTGTTTTTGATCCACCATTTAGGGCAGATGGGCAAGTATGCAGGGAGGGTGTTTCTAGAGATAGCTTAGGGTTTACTCTCCCTGTCCATCCTGCCGGTCATGACACAGCCGGGCTATATCCACACTTGTTTTAAGCCAAGCCTTAGCCTGTTTTACCAAATTCCCATCTTTCAACCAACCAAGACTCACGGTAATGAATCCAGATTACCGCTTTGCTGAAAACCTCCACTCTCAAACATCTTTTGTCTACCAACACATGCCTCACTAGCTTTTCTTGAACATACAATCTCCTTCGGACTCTCATAGTCATCGGGAATACTGTTTCCAGCCCCCATTGATGCAACCATAGAGATCAAAACCACAGGCTACAGCATAATGATTAACCATAGATCCTCTCACACAGAGATTCTGAATCTCTTACAATATACAGAAATTAACCTTAGAATTTCTGACACAGGGATAAACCGTAGGATCCCACTTAGACACCTGTTAAACAATCTGGGACACAGGAAACCACCCCCCAATATGTTCTCCAAAAAATCTATATAGAACCCACAGAACCATACATAAACCTACAAGACAGGCTAAAGGTTGGCAGGCAATGTCAAGAAACAGTTCCATACACATAGACAAATAGCACATTTAGCATACAAACAGTTAACAACACAGACAGACGAGCAGCAAACATAGATCACTTACATGGGGACTCGCTTTAGGAAAATATATAAGACAGAAACAGTTGGTCTAAGACCCTTCACTAGCACAAGATGGAGGAGAAGGGAGAAAATTGCTTACCTGTACTCAGGTCTATCTCCTCCACGTTGGAAGTAGGGAACTTTCTAGAAAACTGCGATCAGCTTATCAATTTTCCCGGGTTTCAGCACCATTTATTGTTGAATCAATTACCAAGTCCTGGTTTCTGCGGGTACCCACGTGGTGTACGATTTATCAGAGGAATCAGAGACACTCCAGAGTGTTGAGTATCAATGACAAAAGCCTCCTGTTTATTATAAGGTTCAAGCAATATTTATATGTTACATAGTAATACACGTCTCAAGGATCAAAGATTATTGTGGTTACCTATAAGCCATAGGTAATATAGACATATATGGTGGAACAGGTGCAAATTCACCATGATCCAACAATATTCAGCCCACCTGTGGAACAGGTGGAAAAACAATGTATTCAATGAATTCTTTTTAGGGACAAGTTTCGATCAATACTACTTAGGTCATTACAAAGTTCATACTAATTAGAAGCCTCATAAAACGTCTGGGTGAAGAGTAAGATTTAATATATTTCTTATAATGGACATTTACTTTCTTAAAGAGCTAGATGTTATTCCTACTTTAACACTGACTACAAGCACCTGACAAAAAACCTTAACTCCTTAAGGAACCAGACAATTTTGAGTGTAAGACCTGTCCATTTTTTGCACACCTGACCACTGTCACTTTAAGCTTTAATAACTCTGGGATGCTTTTACCTTTCATTCTGATTCTGAGAATGTTTTTTCATGACATATTCTACTTTATGTTAGTGGTAAATTTTCGTCGATACTTGCATCCTTTCTTGGTGAAAAATTCCAATATTTGATGAAATTTTTTTTAACTTTGAAGCTCTCTGCTTGTAAGGAAAATAGATATACCAAATAAATTATATATTGATTAACATATACAATATGTCTACTTTATGTTGGCATCATAAAGTTGACATGTTTTTAACTTTTGGAAGCCATCAGAGGGCTTCAAAGTTCAGCAGCAATTTTCCAATTTTTCTCAAAATTTTCAAAATCGGAATTTTTCATGGACCAGTTCAGGTTTGAAGTGGATTTGAAGGGCCTTCATATTAGAAATACCCAACAAATAACCCCATTATAAAAACTGCACCCCTCAAAGTATTCAAAATGGCATTCAGTAAGTGTGTTAACCCTTTAGGTGTTTCACAGGAATAGCAGCAAAGCGAAGGAGAAAATTCTAAATCTTCATTTTTTACACTCGCATGTTCTTGTAGACCCAGTTTTTGAATTTTTGCAAGGGCTAAATTTGTAACCCATCAAAATTTGTAACCCAATTTTTCTCGAGTAAGGAAATACCTCATATGTGTATGTCAAGTGTTCGGCGGGCGCAGTAGAGGGCTCAGAAGATAAGGAGCAACAATGGGATTTTGGAGAGTAAATTTAGATGAAATGGTTTCTGGGGGGCATGTCACATTTAGGAAGCCCCTATGGTGTCAGAACAGCAGAAAACCCCCACATACCATTTTGGAAACTACACCCCTCAAGGCACATAACAAGAGGTCCAGTGAGCCTTAACACCCAACAGGTGTTTGATGACTTTTCTTTAAAGTCGGATGTGTAAATAAAAATAAAAAAAATTCTCTAAATTGAATTTTTTTCCCAAAATTTACCATTTTTACAAAAGATAATGGAAGAAAATGCCCCCCAAAATTTGAAATCCCATCTCTTCTGAGTATGGAAATACCCCATGTTAGGACGTAAAATGCTCTGCGGGCGAACTACAATGCTCAGAAGAGAAGGAGTCACAATTGGCTTTTGGAAAGCAAATTTTGCTATGGTGCCAGCACAGCAAAAACCAACCCACATGGCATACTATTTTGGAAACTACACCCCTCAAGGAATGTAACAAGGGGTACAGTAAGCCTTAACACCTCACAGGTGTTTTACGACTTTTTGTTGAAGTTTGATGTGTAAATGAAAAAAAAAAATGTTTCACTAAAATGCAGGTTTTTCCCCAAATTTTACATTTTTTGGCGTAATAGGAGAAAATGACTCCCAAAATTTGTAAACCCATTTCTTCTGAGTATGGAAATACCCCAAGTGTGGACGTCAAGGGCTCTGCTGGCGCACTACGATGCTCAGAAGAGAAAGAGCACCATTGAGCTTTTGGAGAGTGAATTTGTTTGGAATGGAAGTCAGGGGCCATGTGCGTTTACAAAGCAAATTACCTTTTTCATTTTCACGGACCATTGTTCCAAAAATCTGTCAGACACCTGTGGGGCGTAAATGCTCACTGTACCCCTTATTGCATTACATGAGGGGTGTAATTTTCAAAATGGGGTTACATGTGGGAGGGTTTCCATTGTTCTGGCACTATAAGGGGTTTGTAAACACAAGTGGCCTTCAATTCCGGACAAATTTTTTCTTCAAAAGCCCAATGTCGCTCCTTCTCTTCTGAGCATTGTAGTTCGCCCGTAGAGCACTTTACATCCACATATGGGGTATGTTCTTGCACAGTAGAAATGAGGTTACACATTTTGGGGGCTTTTTTTCTATTTTCCCTTGTGAAAATGAAAAATTTAGGGTAACACCAGCATTTTAGTGAAAACATTTTTTTTTCATTTTCCCATCCAAATTTGACGAAAATGCGTCAAACACCTGTGGGGTGTTAAGGCTCACTATACCCCTTGTTACATTCTGTGGGGGGTGTAGTTTCCAAAATGGGGTCACATGTGGGTATTTATTCTTTTGCGTTTATGTCAGAACCACTGTAATATCAGCCACCCCGTTAAAATCACCAATTTAGGCCTCAAATGTACATGGTGTGCTCTCACTCCTGAGCCTTGTTGTGCACCCGCAGAGCATTTTATGACTACATATGGGGTATGTCCGTACTCAGGAGAAATTGCATTACAAATTTTGGGGGTCTTTTTTTCCTTTTACCGCTTGTGAAAATAAAAAGTATGGGCCAACACCAGCATGTTAGTGCAATTTTTTATTTTTTTTTACACTAACAGGCTGATGTAGCCCCCGACTTTTCCTTTTTATAAGGGGTAAAAGGAGAAAAAGCCCCCCAAAATTTGTATTGCAATTTCTCCCGAGTATAGAAATACCCCATATGTGGCCCTAAACTGTTTCCTTGAAATACGACAGGGCTCCGAAGTGAGAGAGTGCCATGCGCATTTGAGGACTAAATTAGGGTTGCATAGGGGTGGACATAGGGGTATTCTATGCCATTGATTCCCAAACAGGGTGCCTCCAGCTGTTGCTAAACTCCCAGCATTCCTGAACAGTCAGTGGCTGTCTGGAAATGCTGGGAGTTGTTGTTTTGCAACAGCTGGAGGCTCCTTTTTAGAAACACTGCCGTACATTACGTTTTTCATTTCTATTGGGGGAGGGGGGGGGGACAGTGTAAGGGGGTGTATATGTAGTGTTTACCCTTTATTTTGTGTTAGTGTAGTGTAGTGTTTTAAGGGTACATTCGCACTGGCGGAGGTTTACAGTGAGTTACATAGTTACATAGTATGGTTGAAAAAAGACATACGTCCATCAAGTCCAACCAGGGAATTGAAGTGAAGGGTGTAAGGGGATAAGGGAAAGGGATGTAGTTTTATAATTCTGCATAAGCATTAATGTTATTTTGTTCCAGGAATGTATCTAACCCTGTTTTAAAGCTGTTAATTGTTCCTGCTGTGACCAGTTCCTGAGGTAGACCGTTCCATAAATTCACAGTCCTCACGGTAAAGAAGGCGTGTGGCCCCTTTAGACTAAACCTTTTCTTCTCCAGACGGAGGGAGTGCCCCATCATCCTTTGGGGGGGGGGGTTTAACCTGGAACTGTTTTTCTCCATATTTTTTGTATGGGCCATTTATATACTTATATACGTTTATCATATCCCCCCTTAAACGTCTCTTCTAAAGACTAAACAATTGTAACTCCTTTAATCGCTCCTCATAGCTAAGATGTTCCATGCCCCATATTAGTTGAGTCGCGCATCTCTGCACCTTTTACAACTCCGCTGTGTCCCTTTTATGAACAGGCAACTAAAACTGAACAGCATATTCCAGGTGAGGCCGTACCAATGCTTTATAAAGGGGGAGTATTATGTCCCTGTCCCTTGTCCATGTCTCTTTTTATACATGACAATATCCTGCCGGCTTTGGAAGCAGCAGCCTGACATTGCATGCTATTCTGTAGTCTGTGATCTACAAGTACACCCAGATCCTTCTCTACAAGTGACTCTGCCAGTTTAATCCCCCCTAAGACATACGATGCATGCATGTTCTTAGTAGCCAGATGCATAACTTTACATTTATCCACATTGAACCTCATTTGCCAAGTGGATGTCCAGACACTTAGTCTATCCAAGTCATCTTGTAACTTATGCACATCCTCTATAGACTGTACTGTGCTACAAAGCTTGGTGTCATCTGCAAAGATAGAAACAGAGCTGTTAATACCATCCTCTATATCATTGATAAATAAATTAAACAGCAGCGGGCCCAGTACTGAACCTTGGGGTACACCATTAATTACCGGGGACCAATCAGAGTACGAATCATTGACCACCACTCTCTGGGTACAATCCATGAGCCAGTGTTCAATCCAGTTACAAACTAAAGTTTCCAAGCCCAAGGACCTTAACTTACCTGTCAGACGTCTGTGAGGGACAGTATCAAACGCTTTGGCAAAATCCAGAAACACTAGATCCACAGCCATTCCTCTGTCAAGGCTTCTACTCACCTCTTCATAAAAGCAAATTAGATTGGTTTGACAACTTCTATCCTTAGTAAACCCATGCTGGCTATCACTTATAATACTATTATCCCCTATGTATTCCTGTATGTAATCCCTTATAAGTCCTTCAAACAATTTACCCACAATGCACGTTAGACTTACCGGTCTATAATTGCCTGGCGAAGACCTAGAGCCCTTCTTGAAGATTGGTACCACATTAGCCTTGCGCCAGTCCCTTGGCACAATACCATACACCAGAGAATCTCTAAATATCATGAACAAGGGTACAGATATTACTGAACTTACCTCTCTAAGAACTCTTGGGTGTAGTCCATCCGGCCCTGGAGATTTGCTTACATTTACTTTACTTAACTTACCTTGTACCATCTCTACATTAAGCCAGTTCAGTACATTACATGATGTGTTACCAGCACTGACCTGGCCAATGTCAGCTCCTTTTTCCATAGTGTATACAGAACTAAAGAACCCATTCTGTAGCTCCGCCTTCTCTTGATCGCCCGTGACAACCTCCCCATTATCATTATTAATCATATATATATATAATTTACAAATCTGTTTAACTTTCTGGCACTAGTTGAAAAAAAAAAAGTTTTCCACCAGAGTAACCCTTTAAAAAAGACAAGTATACACTCCGAAACCAATAGACCCATATCAAAAAAGACAACTAACTTACCCATTTCATATCTGACCCATTATATTCAGCAAGATGTTACATTGGCCTGTTACAATATTTCCAACATACAATGGTCTTTTCTGAACCATTATAACTTAAAACTGTACTCAATATACAATGCTACAGACAGTCCAGATCTGCGAAACGTGTCAATGGCTGGAAGAACTGACCAATTAAAATGGTGCACTGACAGGCTGCCTGGTAGCTTTTTTCAACAATAAAGGCTTTAATACATAATGGCCCTCATTTACTATTCTAAACCCGACCTCTTTTGTCGGGTTTTTTTGTCGCATCTTTGTCTGCGCCATGTCGCAGACATCGTGCGCCAGTCTGCGACACCATGCAAAATTTTTTCCCGACGGACCCGATGTGGATTCTCCCAAACCCGAAAAAGGGGCGTTACCCGACATTTCTGAGCTTTCCCACGTATTTATTAAGGTTTCCAACCCGAATTTGTTGTATTGTTGTGGATTTTTTCCCGACAGCTCAGAGGAGTTGGAAACCAAAACCAACAAAACCCACGTGCGACAAACATGATGCGACATAATAATAAATACCAGGGGAAAAAAGCAGTCGGGTAAGAAAGCAAGATAGACTTACAACCCGATTTTCTTAGTAAATGAGGGCCATTCTGTATTACTCTTTACCTGATGCCAGAATAAGGTGTTGCTTTATACACCAGGTGAAGGCAACTCTATAGTATTTTGTTTGGAGACTGTGTACTGTACAATACCCTGAAGAAGCTCCTGTCATTGATTTATAAAGTCATTTTTCTCGCAACTATTTCTACCTTTTATATGTAAGGACTTGCTTTTTCTGTATTAGTTATCTACCGTATTTTTTGCCGTATAAGACGCACTTTTTCTTCCCCAAAACTGGGGGGAAAAAGTCGGTGCGTCTTCTATGGCGAATACACCCTTATCGCGGCGGTCCCTGCGGCCATCAACGGCCGGGACCCGCGGCTAATACAGGACATCACCGATCGCGGTGATGCCCTGTGTTAACCCTTCAGACGCGGCGATCAAAGCTGACCGCCACGTCTGAAGGGAAAGTGACACTAACCCGGCTGTTCAGTCGGGCTGTTCGGGACCGCTGGCTGTTCCGGAACAGCCTGACTGAATAGCCGGGTTAGTGCTTGCAGGACACCGGGAGGGACCTTACCTGCCTCCTCGGTGTCTTCTCCGTTCAGGGATCCCCTGTATGGCTGGCACTCTCCTTTCTCGTCATCACGTCGTCGCGTACGTGCGTCTGCGTGCGTAATGACGTGATGGTGGCGACGGAGAGCGAAGATACCCGGCCGGCAGCAGAGATGTTCCGGAGCGACGGGGACACGGCGACAGCGATGGAGCGACATCCAGGGCAGCGGTGACGGGTCCGGAGCGGCGGGGACATGTGAGTATTACCTCCTTTGTAGTGGTCTTCAATCTGCGGACCTCCAGATGTTGCAAACTACAACTCCCAGCATGCCCGGACAGCCAACGGCTGTCCGGGCATGCTGGGAGTTGTAGTTTTGCAACATCTGGAGGTCCGCAGGTTGAATACCGCTATTGGGTTCAAAATCTTTATTTTTTTTTTATTTTGCACCTATAAATTGAGTGCGTCTTATACGCTGGTGCGTACTATAGGGCGAAAAATACGGTA
Source organism: Hyla sarda (assembly GCF_029499605.1). Lineage (NCBI taxonomy): Eukaryota > Metazoa > Chordata > Amphibia > Anura > Hylidae > Hyla > Hyla sarda. Next base: position 90,330,725 of record NC_079191.1, on the reverse strand, counting down.
CTTATTTTACTCTAATCCTCACTTTTACTTATTTTTTGGTTGACATTTTAGGGGCTTCAGAACCAATTACCAGGTATCAGGTCCCACCAGTGGAAGCAGAAAAATGGTTGTTGTCCCGTTCAGTTCCGCTTCCCCTGATAATTGTACCTGTTAGATCAAGTCCAGTAATGGAACAGCTGAGATTAGCAGTGAGTAGTGCTGACTCCATTTTACTACAATAGGATATAACAGAGAAGAATGTTGAAGAAATCAAGACTGGATATGATGCACGTGTGACTAAGTGCATTGTGGTAAACATAAGTATATAAAAGAGACACTGCGTTACTTAAGTATACGGACCACAGCAGCCGTTTAATAGCATATAAAATAGATTAACATTATGAAAACTTGTGGAACATTAATCAAGTAATTATCAAAACATTTTAAGGAAGGTTCAACAAAACAAAGGGAAGATTTAATCTGAAGACACCCTCTGATCCTCATCAACAAACTCCACCTTGTTTATCTATTGTAGATGCATCATTTATTTTGGCTGGGACCATGCCCTCAGTGGTATATGAATAGTTTTATTCTACCAGGAGCCCCAACAATGCACGTCCCTGCACCAAAATTGCTACTTTAGATGATATCTACATCTTCCACCAAATTGAACAAGACCTCCTTCACAAGGCCTGCACTTATCTTTCTTGCAATTCCAACATATATTTGTTTGTTACAATTGCATTCAGATCTAAAAATCACATTGGCATTAGAATGAAGCACTGTGTGCTAGACAGCAATCATCTAATACTGAAGCACAAATCTAGACTACGTCTAGAACTTTTGATACAAATTTTGTTCAGATTTGAAACAAAATGTATGTTACGACATTGATTTAGCACTAATATGACTAGACAATAATCATACTGAAAAGTTTGAAATATTTGTCCAGACGTGTTGTGCACCGCAACCCCCCCCCCCCCCCCCACCTGCTGTCAATCAAGTAAGACTTTTGTTATATAATTCTATGCAGTGAAAAGGTCAGATCTGAGGACCGGCTGGGGAGTTGAGTGCGATGCCAAGCACTTCCCAGACTTATAACTAGTGATTGCAGTGGGTCACGGGAGTGAGACTCAGTGCTATTTAAGCTTTTGAAATGTGTGGGCAACATATGGAAAAAAATAAATAAATATATATATATATATATATATATATATTATGATAGTAAGTGAGGTAATTGAGTTTTAACATTTCTAAGCAAGTCCTTGAAAGTGGACACCCAAAAATTCTAAATGCAAAAAAGATCAGGGTTTGATGAGTCATAGGGGGACATGTATCAAAGATTTTACCCCTGTTTTTTGTTTAGATTTTTGCGCAAAATTTTGCGCAAGCTGTTTTTTTGCATCTTTTTTTTTTGCACACATTCTGGTGGAGCATTTCCTCCAGATGTGTAGGTTTCGGTGTACCTTGGAGTGATATATTCAGCAAGCACGAATTTATCAACTGCGTACATTTCATTTACCCGCAGAAAACTTCCGCAATGACCATATTTTTAACGGAAATATAAGCCATCTTGGACTGCACGTAGCAAGATGTTCTAAATCATCGATTTCATTTTTCAAAGAGTGGAGGTATGAGGAGATTACTATATTTGCCCACAATTTATGAAACTCATTGTGCTTGATTGATAAATTTAGCGCATCTGCACATAATTTAGAAGTGGGTAAACTGCTTCTACCATACACAAATAATGATACATGACCCCCACAGTGTAGACTTTATCCCTGGACAACATTCTGCTGAATTGTATGCTCCAGGCACACAACCACCAAATGTGTTCCTTATTACATGGAAAACCCAACTTTCTTTCTGATAGATGCACATTCACCCAGACTGTTACACATCATATTGGGTGCTGAAGCAGCAGATCTGTGGATAAAGTTTAAATTCTTTCTATGTTACATACATTGTGCTCTAATTTCTAGAGAATATAGAATCAAAAACCATTCCACCAACATCTACTCTCCAAAAGCCAATTGTCTTTCCTTCCATTCAGTGCCCTACTATGTGCCCAAGCAGCAATTTAAACCACATATGGGTCATTTCTAAACCCAAGAAAAATTGTAAAACATATTGAGGGGAGTGTTCCTTCTATTATCTTTTATGTAAATAGAAATATCTTGGCTAAAACAACTGCTTATGAGGAAAGGTTAAAAATTACATTTGTTGTTATCTTGAGAAGAGACATTTAAGGAGGGATCAAGTATATACACACCTATATTTTATAGGGACTGTGTTTGTATGGGATGGATTAGTTGTTGTCTAATTCCAATAACTATGACAAAGTACTCCACTGATACAAATTAAAGGGGTACTCCGGCGCTAAGACATCTTATCCCCTATCCAAAGGATAGGGGATAAGATGCCTGATCGTGGGGACTGATTTTAACGGGGTGCTGCATGCTTTGGATAGGTAATAAGATGCCTTAGCGCAGGAGTACCCCTTTAAGGACATCTTATGGATTTCTTTTGAAAGAAAAATATCAGGAAGAGGTGGAAGTTTGTGTGAGAATGCTTTTTGAAGGCACACAAGGTAGCAGAAAGAAGTGTATTATCGCCCTCCCGACAGCCATAGGACCCATTCCATGATGAGCTACTGTTTATTTTGCTCTTTTGCTGCTGAAAGGAGTTTTTCTGGTGGTGGTTCAAACTCCAATGGGTTGTATTTTCAACAACTCACTAAAATCTGCACCAAGTCCTTATTATAGTAGCATAGTAACATAGTTCATAAGGTTGAAAAAGAGTCCATCAAGTTCAACCTATATCCCTAATGAGTCCCTACTGAGTTTATCCAGAGGAAGGCAAAAAACCCTCATACTAGAGGTAAAAATTCCTTCCCGATTCCAAATATGGCAATCAGAATAAATCCCTGGATCAACGTTCTGTCCCTATATATATAATATACATAACCAGCAATGTTCTTACTCTCCAAAAATTCATCCAGACCCCTTTTAAATTCTTTTACAGAATTCACCATGACCACTTCCTCCGGGAGAGAATTCCACAGTCTCACTGCTCTTACAGTAAAGAACCCCCGTCTGTGCTGGTGTAGAAAGCTTCTTTCTTCTACACGTAGAGAATGCCCCCTTGTTATAGATACAGTCCTGGGTATAAATAGATCATGGGAAAGATCTCTGTACTGCCCCCTGATATATTTATACATAGTTACTAAGTCTCCCCTAAGCCTTCTTTTTTCTAAACTAAATAACCCTAATTCTGATAATCTTTCTGGGTACTATAGTCCTCCCATTCCCCCTATTACCTTGGTTGCCCGTTTTTGAACCCTCTCCAGCTCCACTATATCTTTCTTGTACACTGGTGCCCAGTACTATACACAGTATTCTATGTGTGGTCTGACTAGTGATTTGTACAACGGTAGAATTATTTCCTTGTCGTGGGCATCTATGCCCCTATTGATGCACCCCATGATTTTATTTGCTTTGGCAGCAGCTGCCTGACACTGGTCACTACAGCTAAATTTACTGTTAACTAAAACTCCCAAGTCCTTTTCCACGCCAGTAGTCCCAAGTGTGCTCCCATTTAATACATAATCCCAGTCCGGATTTTTCCTCCCCATGTGCATTACCTTACATTTATCAGTGTTGAACCTCATCTGCCACTTTCCAGCCCAAGCCTCCAACCTATCCAGATCCATTTGTAACAGTGCCCTGTCCTCTATTGTGTTTACCGCTTTAAAGAGTTTAGTGTCATCTGCAAAGACTGCTACTTTACTATTCAACCCCTCTACAAGGTCATTAATAAATATATTAAATAGAACAGGACCCAAGACTGACCTCTGTGGTACCCCACTAGTAACAGTCACCCAATCAGAAAAAGTACCATTAATAACCACCCTCTGTTTCCTATCACTGAGCCAGTTACTTACCCACTTCCACACATTCTCCCCCAGCCCAATCCTTCTCATTTTATGCACCAACCGTTTATGTGGCACCGTATCAAAGGCTTTGGAAAAATCCAGGTATGCGACATTCAGCGATTCCCCTTGGTCCAGTCTGGAGCTCACCTCCTCATAAAAGCTGATCAGGTTAGTTTGACAGGACCAATCCCTCATAAACCCATGCTGATATGGTGTCATACATTAATTTTTATCAATATACTCCAAAATAGCATCTCTTAGAAAACCCTCAAACAATTCACAAACAACAGAGGTTAAACTAACAGGCCTATCATTTCTGGGGTCACCTTTTGTCCCCTTTTTAAATATTGCCACCACATTTGCCATGCGCCAGTCCTGGGGGACAGTCCCTGTTACTATAGAGTCCATGAATATTAAAAATAGGAATCTGTCTATTACATTACTTAATTCCTTTAGAACACTGGGGTGAATGCCATCTGGACCTGGTGATTTGTCTATTTAGATTTTTTGTAGGCGGCACTGTACCTCTTCCCGGGTTAGAAAGGTGACCTGTAAAGGGAAGTTTACCTATTCTCGCTGTATTTCACCTGGCATTTCATTTTCCTCAGTGAACACAGTGGAGAACAATTTGTTTAATATATTTGCTTTTTCCTGATCCACGCTTATAATTTCTTCTTTATCATTTTAAAAAACGACCTATACTTTCATTTTTGACCTTTATGCTATTTATATAGTTAAAAAACATTTTGGGGTTAGTTTTACTTTCTTTGGCAATGAGTCTTTCTGT